>NW_009608423.1:18491-22111 GCF_000690535.1 Cariama cristata
CGCCCCCCCCCCTCTGCAGATACAGATGGATGCTGAAGGCTGCGCTGACATCTGTGGCCTTTATTGCTGTGCTGGCTTGCTTTGTGTCTTGCTTGCAATGGTCTCAAGGGAGACGCTGTCACCGGGCTGGGGTGGGTGTTTGGCTCTCACCTCCGCGCCTCTCCTCTCGAGGCGGTGGCAGCTCTCTGTTTCGCTGTGTGACAAATGGCTGCTGGGATAAAGCCGTCTCCTGCCAAGGGCTACGTGCAAACGCCAGAGAAAATGAGAACGAGAAAATGCTGAGGTTTCTCCTAGAAATTAGTAATTAAACATAGAGTCTTTGAGGCATGGCTCCTGCCTGAATGCATGTGCTGAGCTCTGTCAGCCTTTGGAGGACAACAGATCACAACCGCTGACACAAAACACTTTTCCTGGCTGGCTTAAACTCTGGAAAGCTGCTCAGTCTGAGGGCTGCTTTGCATGCCAAGGTGTGGAGAGAAGCAGCCGGGTCTGTTACAGGAGAAGAGTTGTACCGGTGGGAGCCGAAATGCAGCACCCAGGGAGAACCCCCACCCCAGCGAGGTGACCCTGGCCCCAGTGAGGGCTGCAGGGAGAAGTGAGCGGTGATGGAGGAAGGAAGGAAAGGCCACAGCCAGAGGAGCCGTGTGATCGCGAGAGAAAGCCACGGGAGCTGTTGTTGTGTATGTAAGTTAAAAAGGGGATTGGAGCTGTAAGCAAAGCAAATTTCAGGGAAAGGACTGTGTTATTAATATGGAAACTAAGAGGGACTCCTGACTCCATCAGTTAACAACCTGCATGACCCCCAGATGTGTAACCGAAATGGTTTACAATGCTAGCTGTGGAAAAAGCTGCCACGTAATACGTGAAAAGCCTGCTTAGGCGTCAATGGCAATGCCTTTTGAGGGGTGGATAGTCCCTTATCCCATCCCACCCCATCCCTCCTTTCTTTGTAGCAGCTCATCTTTGATTTAGTCTCATGCATGAACTAAGTCACAGCAGATCATCGCAAATGATGCGCTTACGTGAGAAGCAGGCACTTGGATGCTCAGGTATGTACAGCTTGTACCGCATCCTAGTTTAAATTCCAAGTGAGTAACGAGACAAAGACTCACTGGAACTTGTGTCTTAAGGAGAAAAAAACAACAATCTTATCTCCAGGTCCTTTCTGATGTTGTTACAATGCAGAAGATTTAAAATATCACTGTCATCAATGATTAAAAGACTGTTGGTTCACCAAACAAACATCCTAAAAGCCATTCCCTTAAGGTGCTAGGCCAGAAGCGACTGTAGCCAGCTGCTTGTCTTTGGCATTTATTTCTATCCTGTTTGGCCTTAGGGTAAGTCATTCAGGCCAACACTGATTAAAGCGAAGGCCAGGCAGGACGGGGAGCTCTGATAGTTCTGTGTAGGTGGGGAGGGTGGGTGGCCGTGTGGGAGCAAACAAGGACGTAAGGGTGACTGGTTGATCTCTGTAGTGACTGTGAAGTCCCCACCGAGCAGGCGTTGGCACAACACAGATAACCAGTAGGACTAGATTGGGAAAGAGCTGGTAAGACCAGTTACATACGTGAAATTACAGTCTTGTGTGATCACTGAATCAGTGGCTCCACAGGATGAGTTTATTTTTACAAACTGCTTAGGCAAAGACTACCCGATGAGTATGCACTGTTTCCTGACTCGGCGGTACAACAGTGTTAATGCCGTAGGAGCATATGAGCAAATGATCAGCAGGGTGTGTTGGCAAGGCTCCTCTGCAGAGAAGTGCCCTGACAGAGGATCTGCCTCTGCCTGGCTTGTTTTGTAAGATGCGCAATCTCTCTGATCCCGCTATCCACTTCACGATGGCACGCTGACCCTGTATACACGCCGCCTTCTACAGCTTGCCGGCCCTTCGGCACTTGGGTCCTTCGCCTTGGCCGCCTTCTGGGAAGCCTGCTCTTCCCCCTTCACTGGGGGAGCTGCTCTGATGTCGTCCTTCTGAGTCAAAATGAGTTCAGCAGCCATGTACTCAGGCAATAAGACTGAATCAGACACCTTCTTCATCACCTTTGCTGGAATTTGAGTTTTGGCACCAAGTTTCCAAAGTGTTGTTCAGGTTCTCCTGAACTCGCTCTTTTGTAGACATCCGAACTGTGCGAGTCACTCTTCGCTAATGATTTAAAACATTCCTCTTGCTTCCATGCAAGTGGCATGAAAACCTTCTTCCCTTTCCCTTGCTTGCTCGTTATTTTTACTGTTCCTTCCACCCACTAACTAGCGAGTGAGAACACTTCAACCTCGCCTGCTTTTCTAATCCAACTTTTTTTCACCTTTGTAGGTCACACTCTTTGTGCAAGGATGTGAGTTTCTTTCCCTTTCTTTCCCACCTCTCTCCATGTTGCATTTGGAGACAGCTTGCCTGAAAGAAAAGTTTTAAATTAAAAGAAATTGCTTTGCGTTGGACTGAGATTGCTCTTGGGCTTCTATAACGCAGCAGACCAACAGAGTGCAGTACCACACTGCTCGCTGCTCCTCCCAGACGCCGCGCACGCATTGTCTCTCTATATGGGCAAAAAATAATTTTCCGGTTCCAAAACATGAAATTCTGTTGGTTCTCCCCAGCTTAATGTCTATTTCTCAAGCACATGTTAGCCGCCTTACCTAAATGAATTTGGGTTATGCATAAATAAGAGAGGGCAGATGGAAAAACGGCTTTTTTTGTAAAGCCACTTAAGCACTTTTTACCTGTTCTGTCGAAACTCACAGTGACAATTACCCACCGTGTGTTTTCATGGCTATGGAGCCTCGACAAATAGCCGTGAGTCTTGGGATGAGATGTACACATGCTGACTGCAAAGGGGATTTAAAGTGATCTCTTATAAATAGTTAATATAGCGTGAATGGAGTATAAAGAAAAAGAATTGCTAAGCAGGATAGATAGAATGGTGTTACTTACGCATGGCACTTGCAGTGAGCCTGAATGCTTTTCCTCTAACACAGTACACTAATTTCACTCATGGCTTGCCATTTCAATCTTCCAGCGCGGCTAATACGGCTGCCTGAAAATTAGAGGAGCTGCAAGCCCGTGTTTGTCATTTGCATTACAGGGTGCTGCGGAGCAGGGTCTTTGGCTGCTGTGAAATGGCACGGGTCCACGGAAAAGCAAAGAAAACCTGTCCTGTAAACCAAGGCACTGCTCTCGGTTTATGGTCACGCTATAACCTGCCTGACATGGCTGGATTCTTTAGTTTTCAGTCTGAAGGTGTTTCAGTTTCCCTTGACAATGAGAGCAAACAGCCCAGCGGGCCTGGGTCTGAGTTATCTAGAATCAAATTCCCATGAATTTATTTTTTAATTCATCTTCCAAACTCTGAAGGCTAAATCTGCCTATAAATCCCCTGCAGGGGTATGCAGAAATAACTAGGAATTTGGGGGTTGTGTTTTTAAGAGGAACGCTCCTTATTTCCAGGGCAAGCGGAGAGCCCTCGGGCAGGGAGGGCAGGGAGCCTTGCAGACACCGCTGTCTCCGGTCCCGAGCTACCAGCCGCGCCCAGCCGGTGCGGGTGCTGGTCCCTGAAGGCAGCGTGGTGCTGCCGGACACCTTGGGGTGAAGCTACTGGGGGTTGCCCCGCTTCTCTGCA
>NW_009608424.1:0-548 GCF_000690535.1 Cariama cristata
ATGAGGGCTCTGAGCTCTGCCATTTTTTTCTCCCAGTGGGAGCTGCACCCCAGCATTTTTCTGAAATTAGAAAAAAAATAGTCAGTGTCTCAGGGTTTTTGTGCCTGAAACAAAGAACAAATGCTGCAAAGGCTGGAACAGAGCTTTCTGCAATGCTATGTTCTTTGTACCTATGACCTACGTCTTAGTTAAAATCATGTCTGCCAAGGACCCACAAAAACACCTTTAAGACAATTCATTTCCATTTCAGATCAGAAATGAAACCTATTTACTTAAGGGTTTTACTCCACTGACTACACCGATGTAATTTCTCTAAGCTATGCTAAGATAAAGCACTTACCATGATGGTATAGCTGCATCCTTTTAAGGGTTGTACTGATAGAACTTTTCTGATAAAATCAAATTCTTCATTCCTCTCTCTCCCAGATATGATATTGGTAAACTAAAAAACCTTTTGAAGGCCATAAGAAATTAAGAAATTAACCTAGTTGCCACCTTCTGGTTTTCAATGTTTCTGAGCTGG
This sequence comes from Cariama cristata, assembly GCF_000690535.1. NCBI lineage: Eukaryota > Metazoa > Chordata > Aves > Cariamiformes > Cariamidae > Cariama > Cariama cristata. The sequence continues at coordinate 524 of NW_009608424.1, forward strand.
CGCAGCACGCGCTGGCAAGGAAGAG
>NW_009608424.1:579-3593 GCF_000690535.1 Cariama cristata
TTGGGTTCCCGGGGCCAGCGTGCAGTGAGCGCACTTGGTACAGAGCAGAGGCCTGAGTTTTGGGGAATACTTTGCTGCTGTGTTAGGGCCACCTCCGCGTAAGTTGTGGGATGGACCGAGGAGTAGACTCCTACCCAGGTGATGTATTGCTATCTTCCAGTCTTCCTCAGCTTCTTGCCCCAGGAACATGCTAAGAGCATGCTGTCAGTGCAGAGAGGAGCCTCTGCTCTGATGGGATGAAATGTGGCCCTGTGTGTGGAGCAGGTGCATTTCATTATGAGGTGTGGAGTTTGCCACCCCCTTCTTAGGCAAAGTTTTCACTGAAGTTAATCAGAGTTTTGCCAGAATGAGATCTGCATTGTCAGGACTCTCGCTCCCTCCTGGCTTTTGCTTGCACAGCAGTATGACTAAAATTCTCCATGCTTATCTCATTGCCTTTTTTTTTTATTCACCTGTCTTGGCAAGGCTGGCATCTTGTCCCTGGCCAACAGGTTCTTACACTGGGATGCACTCAGGTAAAATCACCTCAGATTCTACTGGAAAGTTTGCCTGCCTCAGGTCCACAGGCATAAACACAAAGCCCCTTTCTCATGTTCCCATGATTCCAAAACAGCTTAAATTTTAATAATAAAATATTGCAGGTATTTACTCCACAATATGGATTAGTGACCCCCCCCCGCCCCACCCCCAGCCATTTAGGAGAAAAAAAAAAGTAATTTAAATGGCAGATAGCTCTGTCATTTGAAAATTAGCTACTCTGTATCTGAAATAAGCCTTTTTTGGTGGTTGTTGGCATGGAAACAAGTATAACCTTCAAGTCCTTCTCCAGACACCTTCGTAACTCCAGTAGAAGTCAATGGGAACCTGTGGAAAGGCTCTGCAGCTCTGAAAATCAGATGTCAAATATCTCACTTGTATCCTCAAAAAGGATCTGATTTTGAAAATTAGCTTCGTTCTGAAGAAAGGCTTTCTTGAGGTAGTGACTTGGAACAGTTTGAACTCAGGATGTATGTTCAGAGTTGAGGTTAAATATTTCAGGCATAACAGCTCCTTCCACACCATCTGGTTCCTATGTATCCCATAACATTGAGATCAAACGCCTTCCCGTAGCGCAGTGGACACAACTCCACTTTAATCGGTGGCACATCCCTTTATGCTGGAGCTGAATGTTGGTTGTGACTTACTACTTCTTTCCCCAGTCCTTGTAATATCAAGTAGAAGGGGACTGTCATAGCCATGGTAAGTTTTATCCCATTTTTGGATCGGTGTTAGGCTGAATCTAGTCAGATCTTTTGTAGATTCCGATACTTAATTTTTTCTGCAATGCAAACTCAAGAGGGGAAAAAAAAAATAAAATCTTCTCCTCAATATATGACTTGATGATATGGGGCAAAACACCATCATTTTGTGATGAGAAGTGATGGCATTTTACTGAAATGTCATGGCTTGAGATACAATCTGTCTTTCCCAACCCCAAATGATTTCCAGGAAGGCAAAAATGAAAGTGGGACCATGATGATAAATGAGTGAGATTTTTAACTGTCTTGTTGAAATACAAAAAGCCCTTCTTATATAGGAAATATTTTTTAACTGTTTGAAAATGAAGCCAGAAGGAGGACATCTTCAAAACCTGTCAGGTCAGACAAGGTGGTGATTAAAACACACTCCTAGTCCTAATGTAGTTTTTAAACTAGCTGGCTTTTGTGGGATTGCATCAGATCTTCTGATTAGGGGAAATGCTGACAGATGGTGATTACATTAGGACTAGGAGTGTGTTTTAGTTTTTAAACTAGCTGGCTTTTGTGGGATTGCATCAGATCTTCTGATTAGGGGAAATGCTGACAGACGAAAAACGAACATGCATAGGGGAAACAACTTCCATTATCTTCCTTACTTTCCCAGGAAACGAATGCATCTCTGTGTGAGGGAACGAGAGAATAAGATGCTTGCCCCAAATTCATCTCTTGTGCAATGGAGACCCGTCTCTCTTCAAGATCATGCTGAAAGAAGGGAGACATGGGCAGAGGACACCGGGAGTTTGAGCCTGGTGTCATTGCATTGTACCTGATGTTGCAAAGCTGCTGGTGGGTGGCAACGAGGACTGGGATGAATGGATGTAACATAGAGCTGAGTAGTACATTCTTTTGTAGGAGAAACGGTGAAAATTGAATCTTGAAACTATATGCTTAGTGCCAAAGCCTGTTTCCATGAAAGGTCTTGCTAGGTCTTGCTGGAGAATCTTCCGGGAGATTTGGCTTGAAGGGATGGGGCTCTGATTGTGACTTTGTGCTTTTGCCACACCACCAGTGCCTGGAGACTCTTTCCTACTCAGCTGGAGCATGACACTTGATAATTTAGAAGACTTTTCGTATGTCTAACACCTGTACCTATGTGTCCAAGGGTCAAAACAGAAATGTGAAAAATCTCAGGATGGAAGCTGTTCATCGCTAAAATATTCAGAAGAGCACCAGTATTGATGTGCAGAGTACTGGCAATGGTGCATTGTTCTGTGCTGGCGCGGTTTGATCGTTGTATATACCCTGCGCCGTCTGCCAGCAATGCATCTTGACAGCTCATGAAGGTGAGGCCACCATGTGTGACTGTTCCCTGTTGTTGCCCCGAGAATTCCCGTAGGTCCGTGCTTTGTGGTTGCATGTACAGAAGACCCAAGTCCAGTGCCGTGTTCTCTGCCAGTGTGTTTGGTATGCCGGTGTTGACTGTATTTGCATGTGCAACTTCCATGTTTTATTTTTGCTCTTTTGTGAGGTTGCCCACGTGTTGTAGCAGCACATCTGTGCCGGGTCCACGCGCTCTGTGTACTTTGCTCTCTCCTGCTAGTCTCTGCGTGCCCTTGCCGTGTTTCTCCGGCCTCGAGTACTGTTTCACCGAGGTGCGGTTCAGTCGCTTCAGCTGTGGGTGCGAGGGTGGGGTTTTGCGAGCCTCCGCTCCGTGGGGGGCTTCCCGGAGCGCCCCGTCTCCCCCGGCACCCACCCACGGGTGTTCCGCGGGCGCTG
>NW_009608425.1:0-301 GCF_000690535.1 Cariama cristata
ACATGCCACGGCAGGGATGTGTCAAGGGGCATGACATCACACCACATCACGACACCACTCTTGGGGAGAGCATGGGGACCCAGGGCTGCTGTGGGCCCCCACCCCAGGCGGGGCAGCAGAACATGATGTGCAGTGACACACCATGACACGCCACAGCAGGGGTGATGTAATGATGCATGACATCATCTGTGACCCTGCTGATGAGGTCAGAGGGAGGGCTGCCCCATGGAAGACCCCCAGCCCAGGGGAGGAGGAGGAAGGGGGCACCACCAGCCTGTGAGTGCCACTGGGAGGCACTGGG
>NW_009608425.1:319-566 GCF_000690535.1 Cariama cristata
GATAGGGCTCTGGGCCATACTGGCAGTCCCTGTGGGGCCCTGGCTCATACTGGGAGTCCTGTGGAGGGCACTGGGCCATACTGGGACTTACTGAGAGGCATGGATCTGGGTCTCTGGGCCATCCTGGGAGCATGGGGAGGCTCTGGGCCATACTGGGAGGGTGCTGGGAGGCACTGGTGCATACTGGGGAGGAGGGTTCTGCGGCTGTGGGCTGTGCTTGTGAGGCAGGGGGAGGCTCTGAGTCATA
>NW_009608425.1:713-3351 GCF_000690535.1 Cariama cristata
CACGTTATACAGGGTGGGGATGTGTTGAAGAAGGAGGGGGCACTGGCTGGTGCTGCTGGTGGCTGGAATGGGAGGAGAAATGGGGGGAATGGGCAAAAACGACGGGAACAGGGGAACAGACAGGGGGAACCAGAGGAAAACTGAAAATCGTGGGGAATGGGGGAAGAAGCAGGGCAAAAATGGCAGAAAGTAGGCAAAACCAGGGAAAAAAACAGAGAAAAAAAAGGAGAAAATGGGGGGAAATGTGAAAAAAACACGAAAAATGGAATGGGAGGAGAAATGGGGGGAATGGGCAAAAACGACGGGAACAGGGGAACAGACAGGGGGAACCAGAGGAAAACTGAAAATCGTGGGGAATGGGGGAAGAAGCAGGGCAAAAATGGCAGAAAGTAGGCAAAACCAGGGAAAAAAACAGAGAAAAAAAAGGAGAAAATGGGGGGAAATGTGAAAAAAACACGAAAAATGGGATAACTGGGAAAATGGGGGGATGGGGAAGAAATGGGGCAAAGATGGGGCAAACTGGGGAAAAATAGGAGAAAATGGGGAAAATGGGTAAATGGGAAAAAGGGGGGGGACTGGGGGAGAATGGGGGAAGAAATATGGGCAAAAATGAGCAAAAAAATAGGGAAAAATGTGGGAAAAGAACAAGAGGAAAGGGAAAAATGGAGAAAAAATGAAATGGGGAAAAATGGGGCACAAATGGGCAAAAAGTCATGAGAAAAGCAGGAGAAAATCAAGGGAAATGGGAAAAACAGGGTAAAATGGGGAAATGGGGCAGAAACAGGGAAAACCAAGGGGAAAACAGGAGAGGAGAAAACCTAGGGGGAAATCCTGGGAAGATGGGGAAAAATGTGGGGAAATGGGCCAGGAATGGGGGGGAAGGGGCAGAGACAGTGGAAAAGGAGCAAAACTAGGAACAAATGGAAGAAACAGGGAGAAAGAGACAGAAATAATGGAAAACAGAGAAGAAACGGAGAAACAGGGAAAACTGGAGAAACAGCAGGGAGGGGCGCAAACGAGGCAAAACGGGTCAGAACCAAGGCAAAAAAGGCAAAAACGAGGCAACATGGGGCAAAGCCAGCCAGTTATGGGATTTGGGGCCAGAACAGAGGGGAATAGGCAAAACAGGGTAAATGAGACAAAAGTAGGGAAAAAATGGGGGGAAAACCAGGAAAAAGTGTGGCAACACCAAGAAAAAACAGGAAGAAATGGGGTGAAAATTGGCACAAATGGGCAAAAGAGCAAAAACGGGGCAAACCCACAGAAAACTGAGGCAAAACAGAGCCAAAATGGGGCAAAAAAAGCAAAAATGGGGCAGTGGGAAGAATGTGGGGGTGGTTATGGGGTGGGGGAGCACCTATGGGGCAGCTGGGTGGCCAATTAGGAGACACAGGGTACTTGGGGGAACTGCAAGCAGTTTTGGGGCACTTGGACAGGTGTGAGGCATTTTTGAAGCAGTTGGGAGAATTGGGGGTCAGCTTTGGGGCAGGTGTGGGAAACTGGGGGCAGTTATGGGACAGTGGGGGACACTTGGGGGGCAGCCATAGGTCAACCATGGGTCTGGCCCTTGACGTGGGTCAGACCTGGAGTTCCTGGAGGTTCTCATGGAGGGGCTGGGGCTGGTGGTGTGGGCGATAGGGACCCCCGTGGCCCCTGAGCACACCAGTATGGCCCAGTACATCCCAGTGCCGTACACACTCTGCCCCGGCTTGCCTACCACCTTCCCAGTATGGGCCCAGCAACCCCAGTACCATGCCAGCCTAAGCCAGAGGTCTTCAGGCGCAATCCCAGTATGGGCTGCCACACTCCCAGTATGGGCCCAGTGCTTCCATTATAGTACCATATAGTACAATGCCAGGCTGGGTCACAGCTCTTCAAGTAGGATCTCAGCATGGCACCAACACTCCCAGTGTGAGGCCAGTGCACCTAGTACACCGTCAGTCTGATCCATAGCTATGAGTCAGATCCCAGTACGATACCAGCATGAGCTAGTTAAACCAAGATCCTAGTCTGAGCCCCAGTGTTCCCAGTATGTACCCAGTGTTCCCAGTACAGTGCCAGCCCAGGCTGCAGCTCTGAGAGTATGATCCCAGAATAGGCCCCAAGTCTCCCAAGGGCACTCCCAGTGTTCCCAGTATGCACCCCAGTATGGGCCCTGCAGCTCCGAGTGCAGCTCCAGTGCTCCCAAGTACAGATCCCAAGGCTCCCACCACAGGCCCTAAGGGTCCCAGTACAGGTCCCAAGGCTCCCAGGGCACTCCCAGTACAGGTTTCAGTGCTCCTCCAGTGCACTCCCAGTATGGGCCCCAGCAATACCAGTACAGGCTCCACTGCTCCCAGTACATGCCACCAATAAACGGTTTTCACTCCACTCCGTCCTGGTGCCTTCTTGGCCTGAGCCCCCAAACCCTCGTAATTCCACTCAAAAATAACGTTACCAGCCTGACATCATCTTTATTAGTGGGTGGGTGCATTGGGTCACAGGATCAGGCCCCCCCCAGTGAACTCCATCCGCTGCCAAAGGAAGAGAAAAAAAGAGAGTGAGTGGGCAAACCCTGGTGTCCAGGGCAGCAGGGACGCGGCAGAGAGACCTTGGCACCTGGGCGCACCTGTGGGGGGGCGACGGAGGGCAGCCAGTC
>NW_009608425.1:3374-4309 GCF_000690535.1 Cariama cristata
AGAGGCCCAGCCCCAGCCCCAGACCGTTGCCCACCAGGAACACCAGCCCCTGCAGTGCCCGCCGGCTCGAGCTCTCCAGTGCCTTCAGTGCTGCGGGGGGACAAGGTGGGACAGGGGGATCAGAGGACCTGTCACTGTAACCCACACAGCACACACGTGGCATGATGGGGGACCCGGAGTAATGACATGTGGGGAGTGTCACAGGGGAGAGCAGTGGGGGAAGCACGGGGCAGATGGCATGGGGGTGGCTGCTGGGTGACTGTTTGGGGGATGTGTGGGAATGACCGACATAGAGGTGACTGCGTAAGGGTGACTGACATGGGGGTGACTTTCATAGGGACAACTGTAGGGGGATGCATGGGGGTGAGTGACATGGGGCTGACTGTTGGCAGAAGCACAGGAACAACTAACATGGGAGCAACTGCTCAGGGACATGTGGGGAAACTGATGTGGGTGTGACTGTCATAGGATCACTGTTGGGGGACACATGGGATCAAATGACACAGGGGCAACTGTTGCAGGAGGACATGCGTGGCAGGGGCTGTTGTGGGGACAACAGTTAGCGGATATATGGGGATGAGTGTTGCAGGGGGAGATGCAGGGCAGGAGACCACCGCAGGTACGTGGGGCAACTGTCACGTGGGCACAGGATGGCTGTGGGGGGACACCCGGGGAGCTGTCACCCACGTCAGACCGTAGTGTGGAACTGTACTCACTGGCAGAAAGGGACATGAGGGCCTGCAGTGGGCGCCAGCCCATCATGCAGACCATCATGGCAGGGAAGATGGAGATGGTGTTGCCGGCCATGTACATGATGAACAGATTCATGGGGATCTGCTTCAGCGGCGCCAGTGCCACGTCCCAGCAGCGCTGCAAGGAAAGAGGGGACCAAGGCGTCCGGGATGGGGGGACACACCACCCTCGGGGGGACCCCA
>NW_009608426.1:0-20906 GCF_000690535.1 Cariama cristata
CGCCCAACATGGCGGTTCCCCCTTCTTCTCCCACAAGCCCCCGCGCGCCCTTCTTTCCCACCGCCTCCCCGGTCCATGACGTCATCCCTGTCGTTCGGACGGGAGAGAGCTGCGAGGGGAGCGGGAGGGCGCGAGGGCAACGGTGTCCCCCCCTGTCCCCGGCCTGGCTTCCCCCCAGACCGGACCCTGCGTGCTGCTGCCGTGGCAGCGCTGGGCCGGCCCCCGGGAGGGCGAGGAGGGCTGCTGGGGAAGGCCTTCAGGGGTTGAGGTGCGAGGCCCCACACTGACATCCCCGAGGCTTCAGAGGGAAAGGGGCGGGGGCCATGCTAAACCTTACTAAGGCCTTGTCTGCCTGAAGGGTGTGTCAGCGGAGAGCAAAACCTGGCGTTTCCTCAGGGCATCCCCTGGTGACACTGAGGCGGTTTTTCTCCCGAGTAGGGTACCGCCGCAGATGCTTTTGGTGTTGGTTGTTCTGAGCGGCCTGGTTTTGCTTTTGTAAAGCAGGTTGGCAGTAGGACTTGCAAAGCTGATGCTCCCGTCTCAGTTGAACGCCTGTGGGAGAGGTGAACGTGAAGAGCTCTGCAGCGTGCAGCCGGCTCATGGTGCAAGTTACATGGGGGAAACTGAGGCTGAAGAACAGTCTGTAGTGAAGGCTGGGTCCCTCCTTACGGCTAATTATGTGCTGCTAATATATTTCAATGCCCTTGTCTCTGTTCCACGTTGAACTAAGGAAAAGATCCCTACTCTTCTACAGGTTTACACACAAAAAATAAGACTTCCATAAGAATTCAGTTACACTTGCCACAAGAACTATTTCTTTGCAGCTCTCAATTTCATTCCCGCTCTCGCTAGAGAAGAAAGAACAGTCGCAGTATTTTCTTCATGTTGCTTTATGTTCCACTAGGCCCAGAAATGAGATGGAAGGAACTGAGGTCTGAGATGCAAAAACCAGTTAAATACAGCAAAGCAGTAAAATGTACATTGGAAATCATCAGGGAACAGTGACAGCCTAACTTTATGAAAGAGTTATTAACATCTGGGTGGAATATTATGGTGTATTATCATCTGAGCTCCACATAGAATAGAATAGTTCAGTTGAAAGAGACCCACAACCATCTAGTCCAGCTGCCTGTGTAACTCCTGCAGTACGTACAGGGTACGAATCATAAGCTAATGGAAACAGATGGAGGTATAGCACTAAATCAAAATGTGTGGCCTCACCTAAATGGTAATATCTAGAATACACAAGGAAAGCAGAGCTTGCATCTGTTTGCCCTCACATACAACGCTGAGCAGATGTGAGAACAAGAGTCAGGTGAGAAAGCAAGACTCCTAAGAACAAGCAGGAAGTCGGAAGAGGAATCAAAGCTAATGCTGTTGTCAAAGACGCAGAACAGGAAGAGTCACGGAAGCCCACAAGAAACAAAACAAAGTTAGGGGAACACAGATTGTTTGCAAACTGCAAATACAGAGAGTCACTGTTGGATTTGAAAGGCTGAGGGAAAAGAAGTACACTTTCTGAATACCACTCACTGACTGATATCTTACACAGGTCAAGCTGTCCAACAAAAACCAATTGTGATACTAGTATTTCAGAACAGCAGCTTCTTGTGTTCTTCATCTCCATTTAAAACATTTCTCTGGCAATTTTGTATTAATGGTTTACCATAATATTTTAGTTTTGACTGGCAATACAGGCTAACTATATATAATAACGTGGAATATGTGTTTGCACAGTAATATGAAGGGAAAAAAAAAAAGATTAAAGGGAATTCCTTTATACAAACTACGTTTTAAAAGTAAGAGTCATGCCAATTGGTCCACAGGTTCAGAGTCTTTTCATGAATATGCAAGAGATTTAATTAAAAACAGAACAGGCCCTAATTACAGAATTATGCAAGAGAACTGATTCAAAGGAACAGCTCCTGTCTTTTGAATAAACAATATTCATTGCTTTCTTCCTATCACACATTTGCTTTAAAAGATTTCCTGCAATTAGCTGCTTACCCGAGGGATCTGAGCATCTCTGAACAAAGCAACTACTCCAGCTATGACCCTGATTCTTAATACGCTGGCTAATCAAGTATATGCTTGCTGGCAATTTCCCACAAAAGCAGCACACACTATAAGCTCCCTCCTGCAGGAAGGTTGATTAGCTCAATGGAACTAAAGTGTAGTATTACTCCCCTCTGTTTATGGCACAGAGCAGAAGATCGACACAGAAGAAACTTGGTGAACGTGCTTCTTCCTCACGCTTCTGCCTGACCTCAAATGCCGTAAGAGTTCCTCTCCATTTGGATCTTGTTTTTCATGTCTCATCTACATAAGAATTATTCAAGTTCATCTAGCAGTAAAAACTATTTACTGTGCACATTTCCATCCTCTCTTAGGGAACGAGTTATGCTATATGCCTTGCTTTTAGGATGAAATGATCTAGACATGCTGTCTCTAGAATATTCTTTGTCTGCCACCAACAATGTCACTGTGGTTTTCTGCAGACTTCTGAGTGGATATTAAGACAAAACCCCAAAACACATAATTTACAATGTTGGATTCTTTATTCTTAATATACCCATTTCTCTCCCCTCTCAGAAGAGAGAGGGAGGTTTGTAACTCACAGTGGGAGAGAAAAAAGCAAACAGTTCAACTAATGCAGCACAAAGCTCTTAGTTTTTTGAGGTGCAACAGTGTGAAAAATACACGCAGGAAACTAAGATTTGGTTTAACTGACATCCACAAATAGAGCAAGCCTCTATAAATGAAGTGAACCTGAATTTCTTTAAGAAGTATGGGTCATTTTATTTTACCATTGTTAAAAAAATTATCCTCCTGGCTTAGAGGATCTTTCCTCCAAAAGAGACAAAAGTTTTAAAAATCTAATCCTACAGTCTATAAAATCTATGACTTCATTTTATAAATATGGGCTACAATAAAGCACTACATTGGAATAATTTCAACTGCTGCTAAAGTGCTGTTTAAAAGCATCCTGGCAATAATAAATATTGAAAGGCCAGATTCAGCAAACTGTCTGGCTTTTCATCACAATCACTTGACAGTTGCATGTGCTTTTAGTTTGTATTTCCTACAAGAATGTCCTTTATGGAAAAAAGGAAACATAAAAATCAGTGCTCAAGAGTCAAAAGTGTCGAGTACGCTGTCCCAGACTCAATTTTAGCCTAACTCCTTTGTGCGTATGTGCAATTAACTGCATGCAGAGCTACCTTGTTATCAGGGAGTTCAGGCACTTTGGTGTAAAAGAACTGTATTTTGCTTGCCTTGACTTATGGTCATAGTCAAGATGCCTGAACATACCATTGGGAACCCACTGTTGGGCATGGTATTAAAATTCTAAGTAAAGTAAACACTGATCCTGCTTCCCAAGTCAATAAACTGTATTTACATGCAAGTGAATTCTCCTTTTTCATAGTCGCAAGGATTTCTAGAAAGCTGTAACAACTGAAAGCCAGTGTGCTTTTCCCTGCTGTTTTCTATCCACAGAGAAATAACAAGGCAATAAAGCATGCACTGTTAATTCAGCTCTTAACAGGCCATTTCATTAATTAATTTCTGTTACTTTTTTTAAACAGAACAGGATGCTTGTGCTGGACACTAACATTTTGCTAACCAGAATTTTTTTCATCTCCCAGCTATTACAAAGCTGTGCTATTGTTAAAGCCCAAAAGATACTGACTGAAAGGCTTAAGATACTGACTGAAAGGTTTAAAAGGCTCATTCAATTAGCTTTGAAACAGTTCTATTATGAAAAACAGACTTAAAAACCTCAGGTAACACAGTTAAATGAACCACTTGAAAGCTAGAAACTATGAGAGAATTGCAATATTAATATGCACATAAAGAAAAATACTAGACAATTTCAGCAGCACAGCTATATATATCCCAATTTCCACTGTTACCTTTGAAGTAGTAAGTGATCAAGGAGTTAAGAGTTGCACCCTTTGACAAACTATAATACTCTATGCTATATGAATTTACAGATACTGTCAGTATTTTCCAAGACCCTACTTTTAAGCATCAAAATTCCCAACAGGTTAAGGGTTCACAGAGGAGAGCTTGGGATAGACTTGTATTTTTACTCCCTGCATTCAAGGAGTAAGTTCCCACCTCTACGAGGGAATGCTCACATCAATATATATTTACTGTGATGAACCAGCAATTTCTGTTCCTTCCTTACTTCCGCCATACCTTTCATTTCATTGAAAGCTGAAGCAACTTTCTTCTTTACTTGCTTCCATGTTCTGTAGTCAGCTGATAGTTGACTACCAGCACCTTTCTAGCTTGGAAAAATTCTCTTCTCCATATTCACTTTGCATGACTTTCAGTGCTTATACATGAAGAAAGATAGAGTTCCATTTATGGTCCTCCTTTCCTTCCTCTATACTGTCACTTTTCAGTGAGTTTATTTGCTCTTGGGGTTTCAGTTGCTCATTCAAGGTTATGAGAATTATTAATCACTGCATCTGAGTCACAGGAAGTTACATTTATTCCTATATTCACCTACCTCAGTCACTGAACCATTGCAGAAGTGTATTAAATCCTTCAGAGGAAATAAAAAACACTAGGTCGGTGGAATATCACAATCTTGGCCACTATTAGCATATGAACATTCAGTGCGCGATACAGTACTTCTCTTCACCCTCCCATGTCTTTACTTCCCGACTATGACTGTGCTCCCTTTCTTTACCTTTCTATTGGGATAAGGCCTAGTATTGATAGTAAAAAAAGTTTATTCCACAAACACAAGAGACTCTTCCAAACACAAAATCTTGGATAGTCTGTGGTCAAACCCAGGAACACTTAGCTAAAAGCAGAAAACAAAAGGATCACCTCTACTAAGTGCCTGCTTTATTACTACTTACATTATCCCCTTCCTTTTCTTTGAACACCAGCTGTTTGTTACCTGTATGGTTTGTCAGCATTCCTTTATGGAGATTTGCTAACTCATTAGGCTTTGCTGCCAGATTACTTGCAATTAGATTAGGTGAGACTCTTACCTTGATAATCTTGGTAGTCATTGTAGGGTTTTTTCCATGGCGAAGGAGATTTTTAGGTACCTTTTTCTCATGAAATTCTCTAGACTTTCATTATGAAAAGTGCTTTTTCCCTAAAAAAAACCTGAGGGCTGTGATTTTTATTTCAGTCACACATCAGTGTAAATCAGGGATAATTACATTAACAAGTGTGAGATTTTTCTTTTTTTTTTTGAGAAGTGAATCTTTGAAAGTATAAGAAAGGCATTTAATTTTCCAACCAGCATAAGGCAGAGACACAGACTGGAACATATACTTGTCTCGGCACCAGGGAAACTGGTGCTTCCTCATGGAGATAGAGAAGATGTATTCTCTTTATTCTCATACATACATTTATACATACATTCTCATACATACCTTTCTAAAAGAAGGAAGTTGTGATTTTTCAGATGCTCCCTTTTATTAAAGCTCATGCATATGCTAATCACAAGAAATGCTAATGCCAGTGTATGCCTGTATGTGACCTTTTCCAAGTAGAAATTTGCACCTACTGATGAAAGAGAACTAAGTCTCAAGAGCCTAAAAGGCATTACAGATAACCACCTCATCTGGTCTTTTTCTAAATGTAATTACCAAACTCTATTGAAAAACAAGCAGGCATCTTGCCCTTCCTGCCCAAGAACCTCACTCCTCCAGTGTTCAGTCTCAAGGGTAATATATACATATAGATACTGTGCCAAATTGTGTCATTTCTTTCTAGCTCTTTTCCCTTGCTAGTGATTGGCCCCATTTCTCTACGTGTTTGCATTTCTAAGGAAGTCCTCAAATGTAACACTTCTCTTTTAGATGTTTGATTAAGTTACTGTAGAGAAAGAAGGTTCTTCCCTGGGTAGCCCTCTTAGCTGGTCCTTCCTCCACTCACCTGTCTAGGAGATTCTGCGCTCCTTTCTCCCCTCCTGACCGTCAGTTTGCTTGGCTAAAGAAACTGAACTTTTAACCTCTTTAAGAGAGATTCTGCATCTCCCTGATTATTCAACTTGCCCTTCTCTGCCCCCATTTCCTTCATCTTTCTTGAGCCTAATGTGCTGCAATTGTTTGTGCCATGGTCACTATTGAAAATGATTGCTACAAAGTCTGATTTATCAGGAACCTTCTTTTCACTTGATGTAGTCCTTTTCTGCACATGCCACAGTAATTGCCAAACCCTTATCCCCCTTTCAGTTCTTCTGTTAAATGCTTTTCTCTCCTCCTTAACTAATACTCTATATGGAATTACACCAAAATCACTTGGCATCCAAGGTTGATTGGAATTTCTCATTTTTTATGGGAGGCCATTTTACATCCACTTTTCGTTGTTGGAGTTTGCCTTGGTTAAGAGGGTATTCAAACCAAGGCAGTACTCAGCTGCACTGGACTGAGGAATTCATGGTAATACAGTTTGCCCCAAGGGAAAGGGAAACGGAAATGTTTCTGCTGTGTGACAAGTGTTTCTGTAGTTCCTGTGCCAATGACCAATTCTGTCTCTACAGAAAATGTCTTCTGTGAATATGCCTGTGGCTAGATGGACAGTATACAGTACGTGGGGCTGAGAAGGGCAGAGTCACTCTAGAAATCAATAGGAAACAGAACTGCCTGTGCTAGGTATTTTGTTCCTCATCCTGTCTCTAGGGAAGTAGTGCAGATGCAGGATAAGGCGAGATGATCTTATTCCCAGGGGTTTGGATATGAATTCTTTCTGCTTGCTGCCTCCTTCTTCCCACAGCAAGTATGTACTGTGAAGTTATTGCTTCAGTTTCAGATGTTATAATTCCTATCTTTTCTGTTTTAATTCTATCTTTTTCAATCTGCTTTAATGAAACATAGTCTTGCCAGTTCACAGAGAAATGCATTGAAAAGTATTAAGTTCAAAGACATGCCATGGGCACACTCTTCACTTCTTCTGTATCTTCACGATCATACAGAAGAAAACAAGATATGTACATCACTGCTATCAAGTCTTAGACTTTAAACATTAGTGAGATTGCATAATTCACTCCTACAGGATGGATGGCATGTGGTATCTCTACAGTCTTGTCTGTCAGTTACCGGAGAGCAAATATTCTTGAAGAACTCAATCTGTGGACAGTCTCTAAAAGGTCTAGAACAGAGTCTGATACCTGAGACGGGAAGGGGCTGAGAGAATGGGTTTATATCATCTTTGGACCTTCCCAATCCCATACTATTCTCTGCTCCCTATGTGATTTAGACAACCACAAGGACCTGGCTTGCATGTGATAGTTCTGCCCAGGACCTCTACGGGGCCCATCTGTAACCTAGCCCACCCACACTTAGTATACCTCCTATATTAGGGGATGTGAAAAGAGGCCTTAGAAACTCGCCTTGTAGGTGTCAACTTCTGAAGAAATGAATTCCTCGTGTATCTGTGTATAGGTGTTAGAAAAACCAGTATATAAAAAAGAAGAGTGAGGGGATGCTATTAATTTGTCAAGTTTGGCAGATAACTGCTGCATCACATCATGTTCTGAAGGTTTTCCTCGTGCCAAAAAGGCTAGACTCAATTTAAGTAAATTGTAATTTATGCAGAAACTGGCTAAGAAGGCAGTTACCTCATCAGTATGTAGATCATCACAGATATTCTGATGCTACAATTCTGCTTCAGAGGACAAATAATTAAAGATAGGAATTTAAAGTAGGACTCCTTGACCTTTGACTTCGGTGCCCAGCTAAGCACAGTACAATTCACAGAAAACAGAGCTTGTAGTAATTTCTTTCAAGGAAAAAATCCGTGCCACCATGGTTGTCTACAACACCAGCGTCCCGTAAAACACCTGGACTGTTTGAGGTGTTTTGATTACACGGAGCAGTTCACTTGGTCCCATCAGTTACCAACAGTCTCCTGAGGAAGTCCTGGGGAATTGCTGAAACATGTCATATGCAGTACTTTGGATTTTGAATCTGTGTATTCTAACATAAAATTATTCCTTAATATTTATGTTTTAATGAAAGCTGAAATACATTGAAATTGTTTCAAATACATATATAGTGCAGTTTTACATAGTTTATCAAACCCTACATATCAAAAAGAATGTAACTGTAAACAGGAACTACAACATGCCTCAATAAACACTAGGAGAAAGCTGGGAACAACTGATTTATATAAATTGGCCATGAAAGTGAAATGTACTGCCTACACAGTGTTACGCTTATTATTACATGCTCAAGGGCCACAAAGTACACCATCACCATATGTTTGAAAACTGTCATGACTTACACGGAACAGGCTGATGAATAATGGTATCTTCCTTCACCAGTGTGTAACACTGACCAGAAATCTACCCAGTAAATGGTTCCATTGTGAGCAGCGATGTAACATGCCCCATATCCTTACAATTAACTACATAACCGTAAAATGTTACTGCCAGGTTTACCATGCACCAATGCAGAAAACACTCTAAATATCGTTAAAGGAAGGTTCACACATTTGTCATTTCCCATCCCACTCATTTTGCAACCAAAGGAGACTGGAATGCTGTGTTACCGGCATTCTCATTAATTTCACTTAATCTTCTTTCTCTTTGAATTTTTGTTTGTGAACTCTGTTGGGTGGTGCCCCAAACCAAAGTTCATACTGTAAATAAGTGAGATTGCTTTTCTAATGTATGTGTAAACATATAATAAAAGTTGAAATGACATTGTTAATTACATAAGAAATTGAACGCTGTGTGCAAAGTGGCTGTTAGATAATATCTATAAATTATAGACTCAAGACAATAATAAGCTGCTTTGCTGCCTTTAGAGAAAGTGTGAACCTCATGATTCAAAAGCCTGAGAAAAATCTTCCTAAGACGGAAACATGCTCTGTCCAGTGGCAGCTCTTCAGCCATATTCTCCCAGCATCAGCCTATTTTTACTCAGTCCTATCTATAGCAATCAGATTTATGGCCGCGATACCGTGGTAACTGTTAAGCATGCCCAGCAAATCTCCAGGTGTCACACTGAATAGACCCCTCTTTTCCCCAACAGCAAAAGCAGCACCAGGGAAGAAGCAGCAGAGGAGCATAGCAAATGAATGAACTTTGAGCATCTCTTGTCAATTAAAATTGCTCTCTAGTATCCTGTGGCAGAGCTGATTTTTTCTTTGAAGTGAGTTTGAATTCTCCTTTGACACAAATCAGCACCTGTGGCTATTTACTCATATGTCAGCTTAGGATTTTGTTCTGGTTTTCATGGTGGAATTTTTCATGAGGCCTGAGGAAACTGGAGGTTTTCCAGACGTGACATTAAAAGTGAAATACTATTTTGGTAAATGTGAGAAGAAGATTGGTAAATCCAGAAGACATTTTCTTATATATTCATTGGAATTTAGTTTCCATTTTGTCTTTCAGTGTCATACAATTTCAGACAAAGAGGTTTCTACAGCTACTAAGGTCAGAACTGCCTTGACTTGGCTTGTTACAGAATATTTATGCTGTGTCATACCATCTATTTCCTATATGGCACTCCAGAATAATAAAATCACTTGGAAAGCAATCAAGGCAGTCAAGTAATCTCTTTTGAAATTTGCAATTCATGGATTTTGTCTTCTAATATAGCCTTGACTACAAAATCTGCTGTGCAAAACAGCCCCTCTCTCCCCCAAAGAATCTCGACTCTAACTTTTCTGGAACCCCTTAAAAACAGCCAATCTATGCTACACACTGATCATCATAGAAAAATTTTCCATGGCAGGGATTTATTACAAAGACAAGCTAGAATTTGTAAACAGGAAGTTCTTTAACAATGAGATATGAACAGCGACCTAAATTTCTTATGATTCTGAAACATGCATTTTGCCTGATAATGTGTTCTGGCTCAGCTGATGAAAGTTATCACAGCCAATTCTGCAGCTGAATCGTATCAGTGGGTTCTTTGGAGGCAGCGGTGTGAACAGAGTACTGCTGAATGCCATCAATTCTTGACTGGCATGGGGGCTGCTGGAAACTCATGCCAGTCATGATCCATCAAAGTAGCTTCAGGACTACTCCAGCTTAGGCTGAGTGCTAACTGCCTCCTGTATTGCAGTCTCAGGAGACACATACAGTCATTCTTGCTGTCTCCTGCCATCGCAGGCCACGGTCACAACACACCTGGGACCAGCGCTAAGGATGAGGACCTGCATACAGCAGAAAGCAAAATCACTGGGCCTTTCCCTGCAAAATGTAAGAAACTCAATGAATGGGTATCTGGTTTGAACTAGTAAAACACAAGCAGCTGTATGAAACAGGGACCACGTCTTAGAGCATTTACATGGCTTCTAAAACTCATTTTGACTGTGGGTAGTACTACAAGATAGTATTTCTCCTGAGTAAGATCACACTTAAAAGGGATCATGTAATTTTTTGCCTTTACTATTTCTAGTCAAAAGTACTGCTTTTGCACTTCCATAGCATCTGCTATTTGGCTATTTGAATCAGTCAACTAAATCTCAGGATACTTGGGTAAATCTTAATCCATTAATGAATGCAAAGGCAAGGCACAAAGAAGTGATTTATAGAATAACGAATATTAATAAGTATGTATTTCAAGATGATTACATTCCATGTACTTAGAAACTCTTTTAAAGAAATAAACTCATACGAAATAAAGTACTTGTGTTTCCCTTTTTTTTTTTTAGAAATGAATCTGAATATTCAATTATGGGATTATTATTCTGTGAATCAGTTTACAGTAATCAGTGGATATAATTTTTAATATGAAAATGTTATTCATGCATATTACAGTTCCAGGCATATATTATTCTTTCCTGAAAACATTTAAATCTCCCAGTCTTTATGCAAAAGGCTGGCCCATGAGCTCTGTGCAGGATGTAAATTAAGTTCTTGTTTGGCTAAATCTGATTACCCTGTAGGAAACCAATCTTGCTTAGTGACAATGGAAGCTAAAAATTGCAAGTAGAACAGTCCCCTTAAAATGGGGCCAGGAAGGGCCAGCTTCTAAATAAGAGATCTGAGTTTTGAACTAGTTTTTATTTTATCCTTAAGAATGTTCACTTAAACATAGAACCTATCTTCTCAGTAGTTGCTACCATTACTTCTAAAACTCATAATGAAATTAAAAAAAGCATTTTTTTTTAAGATGGACAGTTCTTTACTAATCATGTATAAAGTTGCTATAATCACTTCTACCCAACCTTTAGTTGGTCAGCCTCTCAATCTCCATTTGACACTCCCTCTTACTCCTCTCATATTCTATCGAAATTAACGCTCCAGTAAATTCAGTGAATAGCAAAAGCTCACACAGATTATCAGAGCATAAGCACCCCAAGTCAGTATGAACTATCTAAAATTTTTTGATTACTACCAAAATACTGCTGCTTTATTATGCACTTACTGAGTGCATGAGACAGATTAAAAAGGCACATACTGACACTACTAAATATTAAATACTGCTGTTCCTTCTGACAGGATTAGCTAAATACCTAAATTGTAAGAACACTCCTCTGTACTTTTTCTATACTCAGAAAATGTGCACAGAAAAGTCACTCTTTGATCTATTTCACTAGCTTCAGTTACTGCAGCAGGCCTTTGTATATATATATTAAAAAATTATTTTTAGTAGTCTGTGGCAGCTCCTTACTCTTCCTTTGATGTATAAAGGATTTATGATCAATAATATCTGAAAGCAGCTGGCATTATTACAACTGCCCTAATTCAAGAAAAAAAATATGTAATGCAACACTGGCAAAACCGATATGGCTTTTGGCTGTTCAGAAAATGTAATTATCTCAGTATGTGGTTTTGGTAACGAGACTCAAAATTTCAGATGGATTATTTTTAATAACATCTTTTCACAGTGGCTTTATTAAATATTCTAAATCAGAACTCAACACTTACCTAATAGATAAATACTTCACTCCTTCAATAGGCTTTAGATGCAGGGACCCAGCCGTCCACACAGAATCTTAATGAAGGCAATGCCATAAAGGCATGAACTTTACCTACAAGCAGCTCAGAGAAGAATCCTAGCATGATCCATCATATGCCGATTCTATTATTTTTCGGTGACCAACACTAAAATTACAGGTTCAGAAAAGTTTTAACTGTGAATTGACTGAAGCGCAATCCAATCCTTCCACCTGAATTCCCACATCTCCTCCATGCCAACACGAGTATCTGTGTGATGAGGCATATTAATTCAACTGACATCTAACACTTTTTTCCTTGGATTAGTTCTAGTAGTGAATCAATTTCCCCATCTGGTTCAGCAAGCAGACACAAAAATGTGTGTGTTAATAAAACTGAGCTGCTCAGAAGATGAAAATGCTTCTTTTGATTGACCTCTACCCACTTAAAGCATATGTGAAACCACCTTAAGTATCTTACACCTACCCTGTCAGAACATATGGCTATCAACCACCAGTCCACTGGGGTTCTGGTCTCTGCCTTTCAGGGATATTTTCTTATATTATCCAATCTTTCTTTTACTTTGGAACTATTTATTAAAGTGTGCATTCGTATTGTCATCAAAGCTAATATACTGTAAGGTATGATCTACTGTAAAGCCCTGAAGAACTCCACTACATACCCACAGTAGTCTATTTCAAAAATTTATTTTCTTAAAGAAACATAGCATTTTCTAATTTTTTAATAAATATATACCTTTTACAGTACTGTTGCAGTTAATAACATTCACAAGTAATATTTTTGTAGAAGTGTTGGTTATCACCACAGCAAACACCATTAATGACTGTTTTCGTTTACTAACAACACAACAGTTACAACCACAATACAGTGACCATTTTAGCCCCAATGACAATATCATCAGTGTATGAAACAGTGCAATCCGCTACTCTATCATTAATATTTATTTCATCTTGCAAAGGAATTATTACAGTTGAGACTGACAAAGCTCTTTTTGCCCCAGCTGAAAAAGCCTGTGAATAAATCATGTCATGTTTATATATGAAAAACAGGTCAATGGCTACGGAGCTGACATTTCCAAAGAACCTTCCCTACAGCATAGCTTTAGGAAAACACGCTTCATTTACAACATACTTTCTTTTTAACAGAATCCTCTTACTAGGTACTGTATCAAAAAAATCATTTAAATGTATAAATGGACAGGGAGAACATTCCATGGAACGGAACTTCTTATAAATTACAGATACATGGCATAGCATTTTAAGACTTCACTTAAACCCACCTCCTACCAATTGATATTATATACCTGGAGACCAGAAGAATCACCCTCAGGCGAGTTGTTTTGAGTGCCTCGGAGAACCTGGTGAGAATAGCACGTTTTTTGAAAGAAATAAACCAGTAGAAAGCAGTGCGTATTAGTACTAATGTTGTTCTCCTCCATACAGCCAAGTATCAGTTTCCTTTCTGCCAAGATTAAGTGACTGGTAATGCATCTGTTTTATTGCTCAGCAACTAAAATCTGTACTAATCACAGGTTAGAGGAACTCTTGTCCAAGAGGGGCACATTTCTTTTAATTAAAGCAAAATTCTCTAAAAAGATCCTATTGCATTGGAAATTCATATGAAATCACATCTTAAATATTTATTAAAAATATGAAATAATCACACTGAAAAGAAGATTCTTTTAAATTGATTGTATATATACACTCACAAATCATACTTATTCCTTCAGCCATGTTGTATTACTTATGGATAGCTACTGCCCCAGACAGACAACTACTGCAAAATGAGGCCTTTTTGTCTTTATATACTAATATAGTATCATTCTCTGACCCGAGTTCAGGTACAGCATACTGAATCACATGTTATTTAGGAGCCATGACTCTGTGGTAAAAACCTGACAGTTGTGATCCATTCCATTTAATGTAAACAAGGAACAGCTTTTAATAGTTTTCTCAGTTCTGTTTTGGTTGGGAAATATTTCAGATATTCTTGGAATAAAAGGTAAAGGATCTGCATAGTGATTACAAATTAAGACCAATGGCAACTTTTATTTACACAGTTTAACAGACACATTCAAGCAATTATTACACTAGTCACTCAGATTCTGAACATCACTATAAACAACAAGCAGGACTAGTTAGTGTTGCCTTCTTCATGGAGCTGTGATTAATTTCCAACATTTTTCTTTTTCCAACGAAGCCACCTCAGAGCTCTCACCAGTGCTACTTGTCCCATGAGGAATGTGATAGTAAAGTTACGTTTATACCAATCTCTAGGATTCCAAAGCCATGAAAATCATCAGCACACAGAACAAGAACAGGAAAAAGATACACAATTATATTAAAATATCCTTTGGCACTGACAAATGACAATTCACTCATGACCTGCATTTTCTGTTCTTTGTGGCAATGCTTTCCCTGCTTAATGAGAGTTAAATAACCTATGAAAAGGTCTATGTGAATATCCACATCCATGAACAGATTACATGTGGTCTATAGGGCTACAACTATTGAGATCTTAACTAAAAAAGTTAAGGGATGGGTAGTTTTATGACAAATTGTATTTGAAATCAGGTAAGATAAAATAATTGTAACCATATGTCATGTTTCAGAAGTAAAGCTGATCATTAAGCTATCTAGAAGAACTTCCTGACAGTGCTGTGCTATGCGTAAGACTTGTTTATACATTTATGAAGATGCATGTGTTCGAAAGGGCATAGCTGGTCACCTATAAGGGTGGGAAAAAAATAAAATATCACACTTCAAAGACTAATTGTATAACCCAATACAGGAAACATTATGTTTCTAATGCAGTACCTTTTAGAGACGATGCCTTTAATATTGCCAAAGTTAGCCTTTATATCTTTACATAGTTTTTATGACGCATGCATGGCTTCTGGAACCAATTCAAGAAGTAGATAAGATAGTCTGTCTCAGCCCTTTTTAACCTCTAAGAACTTGCTTCAAATTCTTGCCCTGTTACAAACTAAGGCAATATCATCATTTCTTCCTAGTTTTTAACAAGAATCCCTCCCTCATTTTGTAAAATGCTGCACAAGAAGCGATACAATATGCTTATTATAGAACTAGCCGGGAATATTGAACACTGAGATTTAGGTCTTCTCTTGAGATCTCTGGGGGAAACCTTGCATGTACAGATCTAATATAAACCTGAGATACTAACCTCCCAGTAAGGATAGTAGCCAAAATCATGCTGACAAGCAGCACTGAGCTACCCCCTCAAGTGTCATGTTAAATCAAAATACCACGCTAACATTGCAACTGTTTCTTTCCCCCTTTCATGTCTCATTTCCTATATCCTTCTCATTTTTTTTTCCCCTAAACTAGACTGTATTTCCAGTCTAAGTACCCTGAACTAAATATTCATGGTGTCTATGCACAGTCATTGCTTCAATTTTAACTAAATTTTAGAAGTTGCAACACTTCAGCAGCCACAGTTTTCAGGCCAGCTGGCAACACTGCAAAAGAACATACAGCTAAATGCATAAACAGATTTTTGTAAATATGACCCCCCAAAATCAGACTGCCTGTAAAAAGTTCCACTGCTTTCAGGGCTGTGCAGTTCCACTTTGAAACTACAACAATGCAGCTGACACTACCTGATTTTACAAGGCAGCAACAAGGAAGGTCACATTTAGGCACAAAGCCTGAACTGTCTTACTATGAAGACAGGACACCATCCCGAGGTCACTACAACAATGGCATCTGGTGACCAGTTCTAAGATAAACTATTTACTTTCTCACTCATCAGTTATAGGCAACTTGAACAACAATCTCTTAAAAATAATTTTTTACTTTCCATCTTTTCATGCTGTTCTTTAGGTTTATGGTGAGGTTTCCCCCCCTGCCCCCTCCCCCCATGGGCAAGACAAGATGCGCATATTTGTTACAGTAAAATTGTTCTTACAGTATAGTATGTTACGGTATATGTACAATACGTACAAAGACCCCTAAACCTCAATTTGTTATAGATCAGTTATTGTGATGGTAGAATTCTCACTAGCATTACACCAGTAGCAACCCAGTAACACCTGACACCTTTGAACCCAATAATCTTTCAATCTAATACAGAGAAGAAACTGAGTGGTTTCATACTCAGTGGGCACTGCTACTGTAACCGGATTAAGTGCTATCCTCCTCCAGCTTCCCATTCCTTCCTCATTTCTAGCCCTCCTCCAAGTGTGCACAGCTACTTGCAGGGTAATGTGTGTTTGCAAGTCATTTCTCAGTTGTTTCAGATCCCCAATCCAGTTTATCAAGTTGCTGTACAAATAGTAACACCGAAACAATGCAGTAGATGTTGCAAAGAGTCACCCTGGATGTGGGCTTACCCAGCTGTAGCTGAGGTTCTACGCTGAGTTCAGGTGGTCATTTTACTACTGCTTTGCCACACAAAAACCCTCAAACTCAACGCTAATCACTTCCATTTTTACTATATGCTTGCAAAATAATAAAACCAAGAATACTAAATATTACTCTCATTAAACAACTTTCCTCTGAGAGGAATCACATTTACTAGTCCTTATTTAACAGCCAACTAGAATCTGTTATATAGAAATTTCAACTGTTTTATTCACGTTCATCAGTTTCAATTAGCAGCATGAAAAGACCCATGCCATAAGAGAAAAAATTGAGTGCCCGATCTTGTGTCTCTGAATCTCCGATGAGATTCATCTCTCCACTAAATTAACAATAAGCAGTAGAATAACTCAAATGATAATGCAAATTCCTGTCAACTGCTAGTAATAGCATTTAAAAAAAAATAATTTTCTAAAATGACAGTTTTAGGTGCTGTTTTACAACTAGGGAAAAAATGTTCAAATTTTAAATTTGATCTCAGACCTATCACTTAGACTGTAATAGTCAACATAAATACCTTCTACATACCTGTTATACTGCATATGCTTTCTAAAATTTTTACTTAGAAAGTCCTTGTAAAAGTCAGCCATTTCTTCTGCATTCAGTGTTGCTTTTTGACCTGAAAATAAGTTTTGGCATAACAATGTCAAGATAATTCTTTGGATTAAAACACTGGGTTCAGATGCAGGAGAGCTAGGTCTGATTCCTTGCTCCTACAAGCTTCCTGTGTAACCCTGAACAAATTAATACACTTTTATCTTTCAAATTTTTAAAACTTATCTAGGGACCACAGCGGATTAACAATACTGATCATCTTGAAGCTGGCATAACTCTTAAGCCCTTATTACCTGTAAAAGTGATTATGTTTATCAGGTCTCAGATTATTTAGGGTACTACTAGATGCCTATGAAAAAGTCCATAGATCTAGGAGTATCTATCCTTTGAGTAAAATTAATCTCTCACGGGGCTGAAGTCTAAATAGCATCAGTAAGAGCACTTAGTAACTTAAATTTCCTCCGTAAAGCAAGTAAATAAATATAGAAAGAATGCTATCCATGACCAACATGGTATTTTCAGATGTACATTTTTTCCTGTTGATAAATTTCAAGTGACTTATACCAAAAAGTATTTGTTCCGAGATGTCAGATTTATTAACAATATAGTAGACGTTTTGTGAAGAAGCAAGTATAAAAGATGACTTTGAATATGCCACTTTCATATGCAGAATATAAGAGGAGATGGATTCTCTCCACAGAACATGAAAGGAAAACCTGTGGGTACAGCACAGATGTAGAATCCTCAGAACCAGCAAATATTCTCAACTCTACCAGATAATTCCTATACAAACTTTCTGGCACTTTCAATGTTTCTAAAATGAGGGTCAAATTTGAATGTCCCAGGGGCCACAGATACGATGAGGGAGACGGAATTGTGATATTCAACTTGTTACTGTTCCAAAATGCATTTTAATGTAAACTGATCAATGTAAATTATTGATCAGTTCTATTTGTCATCATTTACAAATCTAATATATTACAATGGATTAACATACTGTGGGATAAATTTAAGACTATTTGAAGGCTGCCTACTTAACACCTGTAGTTAATTTGTTTCTTCGTACTGGTATCAGCAGAACTGATCATAGATTCACTTATATAAAAGATTAAGTTTTGTTCCAACTGTTGATGTATATTATTATTACTCTTACTTTTATATACACATACAGCTGTATTATAGAACAGAGTTAATCAACACATGCAGCCAATATGATTTTATGTCTAAGGGATGTACATGCATACTATTTTCTTTTATTTCTAGGGTATAAAAACAAACAAAACAAAAAAAACCAAAACAAAACCAAAATGGCAATATAAAAGAAGCATTTCCTAAACAACACAGAACTTAATTAAAATTATTTTTCAACCACACACTGATCACCAGGATACAGAAAGAAGAGAAAGATAATGGTCTGTGATATACAGAATGTCAGAGCAGATGCTTTACTAAACTCAAACAGATCATTACTCTATGAACAAAATGTTCAACCTCATACTACAATGGCCAATTCACTGCTATTATGAAGGCATCTTGTTTTCAGTTTCACATAATGAATTAGAGAGGCAACTATTTTACAGCAACTGTGCTCAGGCAAAGACAGGCAGACACCAGCTGCTGTCTCCTCAGAAGCTGTCTTATTCTCCCTCAAGGAAAAATATTGTATTCATTGTACACACTATGGACCTGAAGCCAAAGACTGTGAATTTATCCACCCAACCATAACATGCACTTGAGGCAATTGCTCTGTATGTTTAGCTCAGCTAGCTCACTGGGTTAGGAGGAAGGGGATTTTTCCTTTCACATCTCCTTAGACTACAGAATGATTATATCATTTGGCTAGGATTTCAGTGCATTCCCTCCAGCTGCGAGGAAGAAATTAGGGGAAGAACACTGCAACAGATGATCTGACCCCCACATGCACATCTCTGAAAAGCTCTTCCCCTCTTTTTTTTATCATGCTCCTGAAAACCTTCTAAATCATATCCGCAAGATTTACTTGTGACGGAACACAAAGAGCATAAACTAACAGAATTGGACAGAATTTAGAATGCATCCTAAACTATAAACAAAGCTCTCACTAACCTGCTTCATCTCTCATTTCCAGACCCTTGGCTTTCAGTCTTGAATAAATAAATTCTTCTTTTTCCTAAAACATGGTTTTCCACATTAGAATCTGATTTACTCAGTCCTTGAAGATAACCAGTTTTTTAATCACATAGCAGTGTAGTGCTTAACACCCTCTGAAGTAACAAGCAATACTCATTATACTTGGAAATATCAACAAAATATTTTCCTGAATCAAGTCAGTTGGTTAAAACAGTAACTTTGTCACTTAGATTCTGCTACTTGCATGCATCAATTAATTCATGCAAGTGTTCCACTGAGACATATAAAACTTATTTGTGGAGTAAAGTTACAGTTGAGCTTCAGTATTGTTTGACAGGATCCGAACCTTCAGTTTGGACAAACTACGAAGATGTGCTGTATTGTATAATTAAGAATTTGAACATAGAGAAAAACACTCAGCCTTAAAAACCTGAAATTATTTAGATGGAAACAGAATAATTGTTTGTACATAAGTTTTTCAAACTTAAAAAGCAGTTCTATGGAATTGAAAAACAAGCTTTGCTTTTCTGCTGAGATCTTTGCAAGTTTTGCGAGGATGTGATGATCTTTGATCATCACAAATGATTGTGAATTAATGAACTATTACTGTTCTTCTAACCAATGCTGCAATCAGGAAAGAAGATGGGCCACAACTGAAAAGTCCCCACTTTTAGCCTTGTTGGGGTACACTGCCAGTGAAACAGGGCAAGTTCCTCATTTACCCCTGGTGATTATACCTAAATTCTCTCACTTATGACATAGCAAGAAAAGCTGCAGAATCATTTTCAACAGCTGCTTTAGTCATAGACAGATCTTGCATGTAGGGTGGCTACAAGTTTATATTTTCAATGCAAGACAGGAAAAAGGCAAATAAAATACACAGGATCTTTAGTTTTGTATGTAATTTTAAAGAAACACATGACAAAAAAGTAATTTCCACAAAGACACCGTGTGTATTAAAAGAAACGGTATCAATTACCAGTCAGTAATGGCAGGGAGAACTGAACCCTACCTCACGGAGACCAAAGCCCCTGATTTTGGGGGGCTGAGTGGGTGGGAGCTGAGCAGCACCAGGCGTCCTGGCAGGCTCACCTGGCGGAAGGCACGGTTGTGCCGTGCCCAGAAGCGCTGGTCGCAGGCCTGGGCCTCCTGCCGTGCCTCTCGCAGCCGCCGCTCCAAGGGTGACTCCTCGGGGGGCACATAGAAGATGACCGGTCGCAGGTTGGAGTGCTTGTCAGGGGGGCCGATCCAGTCATTACAGGAGTGTGCGGGGGGGCTGAAACCTAGGCCCTTGAAAACACAGGCAGAATTCATTATGACTACTTTAGCAGAGTTTTTGAAGAACATCACGATTTGAAACAAGTCCCAGAACTCCACACAACCTTAAAACATATAGGCATAGCAAGTTCGGAAATTATGCACATTCATTTACTCTGACTGAAAACAATGTGATACATTTAACATTAACATTTAACATTAATTTTTATTTAGAAATGCACTACAAAGGAGACACCTTTGACTCTTTTCCAACAGGTATGAGTCATGATTTTTTTCAAGCAACTTTTTTTTTTTCCATTTTTGTATTACCAATATTCCACTTCACTTAAGGATTTGACGGCAAGAACTAGCAAGTATGTAAGTCTTCCTAAGCGCTGCCTTTTTCGTGCATCCTTGTGGACAGGCACAAGCGTGTCACTTGTCAGGCCAGGTTTAGGAAGAACCGGCTCTAACAGCCCGTAACTTACCGCTGCGTTTGTGAAAGTTTTTGTTACTTCCCCTGTGCCTCAGCGCCCCATCCGCACAGCGCGGGAAGGCCCGCAGGGTATTTACAAACACTTGGGGCGTTAGAAAATACATAAACAACGAGAGGCCGCAGGAAACGCACCCGCCCAGCGACGCTGAGAGTCACTGACAAGGGCAGCCTCCCCAGATCTTTCCCCTCAGGGCTCCGCAGGGGCGGAAGACTCCGAGGC
>NW_009608427.1:0-1133 GCF_000690535.1 Cariama cristata
AAAGAATGAAGCCCTAGTCAGTAATACTGGCTGGGGGGAGAGCACATTGTAGCCCAGGAATTTGGGATGGCGTTTAAAAGTGGTTTCAGACATCTTTCATGATTTTGTGATCTTAATTCGGTTGTGCAAAGTAATCTGAGGGTTCTGTGGTAAGTGTATACTGTTCGTAGAGGTGGTATTTGCCATGTCATTTTGAGAGTGATGAGGACGATGGTTTGGTTTTTGGGGGGGTTTTGGTGTGTTTTTGGTTTGTGGTTTTGGGTGGGGTTTCCCGCCCGCACCCTCAGCCCTCCTGAAGATGTCTTAAACTGCCCCGACTTTCTAGACTGCCTGACTACTTGTTACAGGAACGTGATGACTGAAGAATTGGGTTTGTTAGCAGTTTATGAGGCATTATATATTACCTAGTGTTGCTGCTTTATGCTACTCCAGAAAAACGGTAACCAGTATCTGGTTGCTAAGAACAATAACGAAGTTTTGGACAGCAGGGAATGTTTTTAGAGATCGTGTTGGACTAAGAATTAGTTACTATGTGCTTTTTTAAAAATAGCCATGTGGGAAGCATCTTATACTTAAAATAGCTTATCAAGACTGCTTTGTGTTGTTTTAATTCAGAGAACAAAAAAAAAAATTCAAAGGGAAAGGTATTCTAACAGAGAAAAATGGAAAAAAGTTAATTCTTTTGGTGTTGCTTTCGTTAAAGTATACAAGTCTGCTAGAAAAGTATAGTGGTGTATGCATATATCTATATTTACGCATTTACATGTGTATGCATATAGTAATAATGAATTTTCCTCAGATTGACAGGGTTGGATGATACTTTTCCATTTATTGAAAGGACCAATAAAAGAGCACGGTTACCTGTAATAACCAGATATAAATACATCACAGGGCTTATTTAGAAGCTTATAAGAATGTTCTCAAATGACAGGTTTTTTGGTCAAATGCTGCATATGTAGGCTTTGGTATGGAATAGTCTTAAAAATTTTCATGCTGTCTAAATTGTTGCAGCAGCATGTAAGAACCAACCAGTCACACGTTTTCTGCTTAAGCTTTTAAAAGAATTTCAACAGCGTGAATTGAACTGTCACAACAGTGGTAGATGTTCTTATAGGATTGAACTTTGCAATAAT
>NW_009608428.1:0-10271 GCF_000690535.1 Cariama cristata
TCATCCCGCTGCGGGGAATGTAGGTCAGAAACTCCTAAGCCTGCCTGGATCATACAGCCCCGGTGACCCCGCCGGCCCTGCCCGCTTCCCGTGGCACAGCCCCAGCCCCGCGGCGTGTTTACATCCTTCGGGAGCGCACTGGGAGAGCACTCGGTACAAACGCTGCTCTCCTGATCCTTGGGTAAAATGGAAGACAAAAGCATTGATCAGAACTTGCCAACACAGGGTGCTTTTTGCTGGTGGTTTTTTTTTTTTTCGCGTCCTGTCTAAGTATTTCAGCATAATCTTTAAATAATATGAAGCCGATTCAATTGTTGGGGGGACACCACCCCCCCACCCCCACCCCCGACTTTATTTTCAGTAAGTTAACTTCCTTACTTTGCTTCTAGTGGAAAACTTTGGGTATGCTTGTGATAAGAGAAAAGATGGGATGTAGAGAACAGGCAGTTGTGCAAGCTCAGTGTTCCTACGGTACCCTTTGTTACTGCATGTTCCTTGGGTATTATTAAAGTGGAAAGAAGTTTAAATGTCGAAGTCACTTTTTGGTTTTTGTTTTTGTTTTTTTTTTTTCCCAGTTTGTTTACTTTTTGTGTGTTTACAACTGAGATCTGGGGTAGAACCAGGTAACCTGATTTGCACAGGCCAGTGCCTACCCACACAGCATTCTTCTGGCTTCCCAGGGATCTGCATGGGTGTCTTCAGCTGTGGGACCAGGGGTTCTGCTTAGCCTACCTGGTTCTGCTGTGTGGTTTTACCTGTCAATTTCTGCGTCTTATCTCATTATTATTAGAGATTTTGCAATCCAAATGTTTTATGAGTATTTGACCATTATTGTTTGGTGTTTTTATTTTTTGTTTATTTATCTGAGTACATTAATTTTTTAGGAAGTATTTTGGCCTACCTATAAAGATATGTGAGAGAGGGAGAGGGTGGATTGTTTGAAGTACTTTAGATGACAAAACACTGCATTTTGTACTTCGTAGTAGCTGTATTGGTGTTGGTCTGTGCAAATAACACACAGTGTGTACTTCCATTTTAATTCATTCTTTTCTCATCTTACCAAATGCAATGATTTTTAAGTTGCAGAAGGAGTTAGCTTCAGAACTCCTCTCTCTCCCTTTGTTAGAGTTCAAAAATGAAATGCTGCTAGAGACGCAAAGCTCAGATGTTCAATTACTCAGTGTATTTAGCAGCAAAAAGCTCTGTAAGATACAACTGTAACTAGGAGAAGAAATTGATCATCATTGACATACTGCTGGGAAAGACTAGGGTTCACTTACTGTGCAGGATCAATAGTATATGAATACTATACACATAATAAATTACTCGAAGCAGTATTTGGTTTACTGGCAGTGAAAGTCGATTTGTAATCTATTCATACAATACACAACAACTAAAAACTAAAGAAACGTAAAATGTGATGGAGCTTTAATATTTCTGATACATATTTGCATTGTTGAGCCAGTTTTCCTGTTTTGTGTGTGAAGTGTCCTTAGTAGCACATATTCCAAACTTCAGGACACTGAAAAAGAAGTTGTTTGAAGTGGTAACAGAAAAATATCCGGGTTTGACTTGTAAAGGTGATGTTATACCCTCGATCCACGCATGGAACGTATGGTATTGTGTGGATCAAGGACATGCTAAGGTCCCTGAAAGAACAATGAAGGGTAACACAGCTTCCAGTGATAACTATACTTATCATGAAGTGTAATTTGAGACCTCTTCCACTATCTGTGGTCAGCACAGTAAATGCTGTTTACCTAACTGTGGCCCTTATATTCTACTTGTTTATTTTAGCTTTCCATGTATATTCAAATATCTTCAGAACTTGTTAGTTCACTCAGGCTATGAAGAGGTATAAAACCAGTTGTATGTGAACGCCAGTAGTAGAACGGAGCAAATGTTTCCGAGTGTTTCAAGGCAGAAGTTGCAGGTGGATGAAATCTGAGTGCTTGTTAAGTTTCTTAAACTTAGCCACCAAAAAAGTGAATCAGGCTTGCCTGGAAGGGAGGGCAAGATATATGTGTGTATATACAGAAGATAGAAAGCTTCCATGTAGCCTGTTAGGGTTTTCTTTCTATGCCCTTCTGTTCCAGGTTCTCCTAATATGCGGTGAATTTTGATTTGGAGGACCACGATTAAAAGTGATCCTTTACTGAAGCTTAAGGGTTCAGTACCCGTATTGGAGACTGTACCGTTGTAAATGGGTTCGTGGTTTTCCCCAGGGCACAGCAACCTACAAATTCTGAGGGTCTTTTAGAAGAATAATATAAGTATTTTTCATTTGAAATCTGAAGAGACACAATTGTCCGTTGTCTTAAAAGTTTATCTAGGTTTGATCCCTCACCCTAATACTCATTTAATTATTCACTTCATTGTTTGGGTTTTGTTTTCTTTTTCAGCTGCTCAATTTACAGTAGTTGAGAACTTCTTTTTGTAACCTGTGGGTTTAAAATGTCAACATGTGGCACGTGGTAAATTATATTAAAAAAAAAAAAAGGCCACAGGAAGCCTTACTTTAACTGGTTGCAATTAATGTAGGAAAATGTTATCTTTATTCATATTCATTATCTTGGAATCATTTGTTAAAGTAGCACTCAACATGAAAGAAACATAACTACAACACATCTGAGTTTAAAAAAGGTCACATAGTTTTTTTTAATCCAGTAAGTGAATCTGTAAGATCATTATTGATTTTATATGAAACAGGAATGTTTTAACTTTACTAGAACTATTTTCTGAACTGGAATGAACGTCAGCCCTGCAAATTGTAAACTTTGTAGAAAGTTTGGGTGTTTTTTTTTTTATCAGATAACTCAATAATACAGATTTTTGAAGTGATTACTATGTATGGCTCTGAATTATTTGCCCCTTTAGATATGCAAGGTAATGTCATACATGACAGCATGAGGTTTGTTTAGAAATTAATAGTAATCTCACTTGGTATTTTGTTTGGTTTGTTTTTTTTCCCCTAGATTCAAGAGTACTTAGCTGTGATATTGTCTCTTTCTTTATAATCACCAAACTCGAAAAGAGACCAGGTGATTGGAACACACTCTTTGGTGACTGGAAGATTTGTATACTTTCTGTTCTTCCAGTAGATCTTGAGGCCACACAGGCTTGGCTTCTGAGTTGTGTTAGCTAGGATTCGAATGGTCCTTGCTGCTTTTTCTGTAGCAATATGTGGTAGTAAATTGCTCTTAAAATGTATATTTTAAATTAAACTATACGTGTTTATTCAAAACATAATTCTGTACACCTCTCTTCTTACCTGTTAGCCAGATCTCCAGCTTCCAGTGCACAAGGAATTTATTATTCTAACATGACTTTACTAACTTTGACTTCTGTGGTCTTTAAATAGCCAAGTACAGCGTGTGTATGATTTGTATTCTGCATGTGAGTTTTATGTTCATTCACTCCTCCTCCTCCTCAAAGTGTTCCCACTACAATATCTTCAGTATGACAGAGTTTCTATTATAGTCAATTCTTCCCTTTTTAACTCTTACAGTTATTCTGTAAGTAGTGCTCCTTTGAAATGTGCCTGACAGGAAGATACAGCCTTCTTCATTTTCCTTTGCTAGTAGGTTTTAACCTCCTCAGGGGACATTTCTTAGAACTGAGATTTTTATTTTTTTTTTTCCTTATGTTTCACATGCGTTCAGTGCTGGGTCATTCTGCTGTGTTTACTCATTGAGGACCAAGAGAGACCACAAGATTGTTTCTTGTAAAGACAGGTTGTCACTGCTCTGTCACTGCTGACCTTGATTAAATTAAAATCGGTGAAGTACAGGTGAAAAGCTCTGTGTCCATTACTATTCCAAGCTTGCTGATTCCCTGTTACTTTTCCAGAGACCCTTATTTCAGTGGTTTTGATCTGAGTGTAGTTTTGTTCAACAGCATGGTCTTTTTTCTTTTGCTCATTGTGTTTATGCTCTCTGATTTTGAAATGGATAGCTTTTGAAGCCTTGCTTATACATTTTAGAATGTCAGCTATACTATGTATTGTATCAAGAGTGATTAGCAATATATATTCCAGTGATACTGGAATGGACTGTATGGATAACATCTATAAACAATGTATTTAAAACTTCTTTCCTTAGGTTTTTGGGCTTGTATTGTCTCACTATTGATCAGTTAGGTTTTAGCAATAGGGAACTCCCATCATCTGGAAATCAGAAGTAGTTATAATTACTTGCTGAAGAAATATCTAAAAATTCCTTGGCTATAATCACTAATGTAAGACTACCAGTATGCACTGTCTGAAAAGAGGCACCATCTGAAAATTCAGCTTTAATTAAAAACAAAATGCTTATTCACAGCTCGGACTAGCAAAGAGAGAGGCTATCACTCTAAATGATAGCCATGTGGTAGCATAACAAAGGGTCAGAAGGACCTCCAAGTGGTAAATCAGTTTATGTATTTAGCTGTTGTAGTTAGGTCTTTATTGCAGGCTCAGACTGCTTTAAAGGCAGAATATTTAAAATTACTTGGCATTCCCTTGTTGCTGGGTTTCTTTAGTGTTCGTTCATTTACCCATATATCCACATCTGTAGAAATGACACAATCAAAAGTAGTATCTTGAAAAATACTCAGATTTCTCATATTTTTGGCAAAGGTCACGTTGTTCCTTAGTGTAATAAAGGCTATATCTTACATCTGTGCTGCAAAAATGAACTGTCTCATCGGTACAGGGAGCAGAATGTGGGCAGAGAAGTGGAAAAACTGTAAGGACACAACGCTGCAAGTTACTGTGTCACCGCCTGGCCTGCCGTACCCTATCGGAGGGCTGTGTCCACACCACGCATCAGGCTGTTGAGGAGTCTCCTCTGGTTTGTTAAGTTCTTCTGTAACTGAGACGTCTCTCCTTTGGACACAGCCATGGAAAGGCCTTTGGATGGCTGTCAGATTTTGTGTGTTTTGCCTGCATCCTTTCTATAGACATCATGAAGGACTTGCTTGCCCAGAAACTTTTCTTTTTTTTCTTTTTTGAACTACAGCACTTAGTTTAATAAAGGATACTGTCTGTGCTACACAGCAGGTGGGTTCTGGATCGGATCTGAGGAGAGTGTGGGTTTTTTTAATCAGTGCTTCTGGTCATTTAAGCTTGCAGAGTTTTCAGTGTTAGGGACTTCGAGTCGGTGGAGATTTTCCATCTAAACTTGTGAAACTTAGGGCTAGAACTTTGCAAAAAGTCTGCCCTGCAGTGCTGCTCTCAAGCTTTGTCTTTGTTACAGGTGCAAGGTGTTTCTTCATAAGCATTTCTTTCAGTTGCAGTTCTGCTTTTCTGTCCCCTGCCACTTTTTTTCCTGCCTCTGTACCCTCAAGTGTGCTGGAGCAACAATTTGATACAACAAGGTGAACTGAATTTGAGATTGATCTAGGTTAAAAATAACCCTGCAGATAAAGGAAAGCAGAAGGGACTTTAGTTAACCTGGATCGGCTTCCTGATCCACTTCACTGCAGCTACACTAGCAGTTGTACCAGTGCAGGTGGGATATGGCACAGAGGTGAGACTGGATAGCAGGCACAAAGTAGAGGCTGCCTGACCTAGTGCTGTTGCTGAAAGGAGAGCTGTGGTACTGTGGTTTCAGGCTGTACTGAAGGTCTTTTCCTACTATAGACAGCTTCTATGCTGTGAGGTAGAAATGCTTCCTGGGGAATGGGAGAGAGGAGAAAGTAGCAGTGCAGCTGTGAGGAGATAAGTGGAGTGAGAAATGTGTTCTTAGGAGTTGCAAAACTGGAAGATAAAATCAACTTCCTTTTTTTCCTTTCTTCCCTCCACATTCCCAGCCCCAGCCCCAATCCCAGTATGGTGGGAAAGGTTTACACACATTCCTCTGTGTAATTTTGTTTATTTGTGTTATCCTGGTGTTCAGGAGGGCTAGTTGTGAATCAGGAACTCATTTTGTTTGTAAAAACACAAACCAGACAATTTATTCTCCAAAACCCACATGTTCTGTTTTGTATAACAAGGTGAATACAGACAGATGGAAAATACAAGATGAAAGTGAGACTATTAGTCTGTGTAGCAGGAGAATCAGAATAAAGCAATTTGAGGGTATGTTTGTAGACGTTGCTATGCAGGGAGCTAAAAGGAAGATGCTGGGATAGCCCTGCCTGTGGTGTTTCGGGATCAGTACAAGTAAATGACAGTCTCTTCAATGCTCAGTTGAGCCTGTCTCTTTGGCATCCTGTTTGCTGTTTCTACAGTGTCACAGCAGAATAACATCCACTAGGAATAAGGTTTCACGAAACAGCTGAGCCCGTGGCTTGTACTGTAGAAAAATCCATTTTTATTCCTAGATGCTTCATGGGTCATTATTCTAGTGGTTTTTTCGATCCATTGATAAACTGTTTTACATAGGCGGAACACTATGTGTTTTTTATCTCTTTGGGTTATTATTTTGTGTGCCAAATCAATTCACTGAGGTGTCAGATGGCAAGAGACAGATTCAAAGGAAGTGCTGAAAGTACTGTTGGTGATGAAATGGTGAGGTGGCAAGAAAAAGGAGTCTCTTTTCTTAGCATTGGGCTCTTAGATTAACTCAACAGTTTCCTAAGACCTCACCCTACTAACTTCTTGGAAAAATGATTACTGCAAACTACCCCTTTCCTGTCTGCCTTTGTTCATATAATGAATTAGTTCAAGGCCTGAAGTTTCTGGTGAGAGACATTAGCACCTAGTATTTGGACTTTGCTTTTTCAAGCTTTTGGAGTTATATGAAGATAGAGAAAAATATAGCAAAACATTTCTTCTTTCCATCTCCACGCTTATGTGGATCATTAAGGCGACAACATTTTTAGAAGAGATTTTTTTGTTTAATTTTTTTTTCATTTTGTATTTAGTTTCAGTTCTCTTTGCTAATTTGATATTAATTCTAAGAAATGTACCAAAGTTTTTATTTCATTCATTCATTTTCTCATTCATTAAACTATTTTCCGCTTTTCCCTGCCCAGAGAGGTTCGTCTGTAATCATAGAGGGCATGCTAGCTTATGATATAATGAGTTCTGGTGTATATCCCTGGATACACAGGTGGTCAGGGTTAGGCTAACTGTGTGGGTTGCTTAACATTTTAGAATGTAGTAAAGGTGTGGAAACACCTTCTTGTTCTGGTTTTTGGTGGGTGGTTTTGTTTTTTGGTGTGTTGTTGTTGTTTTGTTTTGTTTTTTAAAAGCCACGATTTTTATGACTTCAGACTAAACAACCAATTTGTTTTCAGTGTTTCTTTACATTGGGTAATCATCTATGTGTACTTTTGAGCTATAGTTCTGAAGGTTTTAGAAAATCTTTCAGAAAATTGTAGAGGTATATAAATACACTCTGCATGTTAGAGATAAATGGGCTTCCATACTCTTGAGATTTTGACTCTGTATTTTCAGCCAAGTTCTTTCCTTAGCAAGGGCAGAGAATTACTGTTCTACCTCGCACTGCGTGTTTCTTCTGAGAGATATGGTATCGTGTGTGATAGACTAATACTGAAATAGTAAAGTATCTTACCTGTAATGTTAAAACAAGAGGCATAGAAAATCCTCCTTCAACACGTTGTTAGATGAATGAATATCTAGTCTGATGGGTGATTTGTAAAGGTAAGCATTAGTTTTGTTATCCCTCTGCCTCTTGTTAACTTTTATCCTTTTGTTAAAATACTGTAATGTTTAAACAGAGGACATCAGGAACTTTTTGTTTATTTTATTTCATTCAAGTTAAGCTGCTTCCAGCAGGTATGTACTTGTTAACCTACTGCAGTTGCTGTTAGCACTTGTCTGTAAACCCACAGATTTCCACAGCTGCACTGTGATTCAAGAAATTAAAACAAAGGAAGCTGCATTTCTGGCATGAAGATGGAAATTTTAAAGATAGAGAAGATTGTTATTTTGCCTGTGCCCAGAATCTTTTTCCTCTTCCGTCTCATGAAATGACATAATTAAGGGTGTATGTACTCAGATACATCAGTAGGTGCATTGTAATAGTAATTAAGGTTAGTTTTGATTCCTGTGATATTAGGCAGTTTGAAATTCTTTGTTTGTCTTGTAGCAGGTAACAATAATAGGTTTATTGTATATTTAAATTCTAGTTGTTAAGCGTATGATAATGTAGCCTTACTTTGCACAGGGGGAAAATGTGACTTAACTGCACCAAAGTCTATCATTAAGATGAAGTTTTTAATGCAAATTACCTGTATTCAACCATTGTATTAACTGATCCATAGATTAATGTGGAACCTGGAGGTTTTAATCAGGGTTTCTCATTGAAAAACAGGGTAGGTGGTGAGAGGAAGAGAGAAGCAGCATTACCTAGCTGTAATCATGTCAAACCAATTTGAAAGGTCATGGTATTTCCTTCTGACAAGTGTCATTGTGATGAATAGGGATATGTTTTCATTGGCTTGTTGAGGACTATTTTGTATCAGGCAATTTTTAAAAATTCAATGTTTTGGTCATAGATTTGGTCCTCGTGAAAACCTGTGAAATGGGAAGCAGGAGGGGGTCTCATGGAAATCCAGGACTATGCATGCACTGGAGATCCCCGCACTGGTACTCTGCTTTGGGAATTACGAGTTAAACATCCTGAAAGAGTAGACTGCAACAGTGCATCCCCTGGTCAAGCTAGTTTCTCCCTGCTGGCTTAAAAATTTATGTTTTGGGGGTGCTTGCTTATGTGAACGGAACTTCAGAGTGAAATAAGGTGCTAGATCATTTAGCTTAATTTAATGGCCTATATGAATATCAAATTGCAAAACAAAGAAGTCTTGCAATTAATTTAAGTCTACAGCAGCTTCTCAGGATACGGAATCGCCTGGCAGGTTCAGGAGGTGTAGTGCTTTGTAATGGTTCTTACGGTGTCTGCTGGTTCTTTGGCATATTAGCAGGTTCTTTTCTCTTTGAATGTCTTGAGGACTAATGATCAGATGCAAAACCAACACAAACCCAAAATTAGCTTCAGTTTTTCAGACAGATTGCTCTAATATCTAAGAACAGTTCAATTTCTATCTAAATTTTGTCTATTGTTATGGTATGCTTCCTGCCAAAAGATTGCTCTTTTGATTCTACCTACATCGTTATCCAACTGCTCATTTAGTATCCAAATGCAGAATTTATTTCATTTGCATATATTAGGGCTTTTTTGTATTGAACTCCAAGGTAGAACATTCTGGAACTTTAAATGAATGTGTCCAGAGTTTGATTGTTGTTTGTTTTTTTTTTTTAACTCCTCCTGTTTTCATTGCTGAGTAACATTTGTTACCATTTGTAGGTAACAAACATAGCAAACAGGTTGTGTCTAAGGTGCACACTCGGGAAAACATTGGCAAGGATAACTAAAGGTACTGAATGATTTCCATATGAAGAATTACTATGTAAGTGACATCTCTTTTATCTAGAATAGATAGAGGATATGATCTGTAAAATTGTGTGTGGCATGGGAAGTGAGAAGTGTCCTATGCTCATCCTGTTCTTGCTTTTGTTAAGCAGCCACTTTGAGTCACTGTTTCTGTTGGCTTTTTCCTTAGGGACAGATACCAATTTATTCTTAATAAAACATTAGAGCCCTCCTTGAGAATGAGGAACTACAGAAAAAGAGAATGGAGAGAAACCAGGCAACACCTGGTAAAAGAAAGAGGAGTGTGGTTCAGGAAATGTAAAAACAGGGAGCCAAAGGGAGCAGTAAGCAGAGTATGGTCTGGGTCTTGTCCACTTCTCCCATCCCAGAAGAGGGACCTGATGAATGCTGGCCAGAGATGCTTAGCTGAGGAGCTGGCAGTAAATGCCACAGGTCTCTGGGTCATCCTGGGAAGCTTCTTTTTGCTGGTTGCAGCTTGATCAGAGCCAGTGGACTTGAGAAAGAGATCCTGCATCATGTAGAGCCTTAGGGGGAAAGTGTATAAGGTAAGCAAAGAGCATCTTTGTTTGGGCAACAAACAGGAAGAGCTAGAAGCCATGGTGCAGAAGGAAGGCTACAACATAGTCACTATCACAGAAACCTGGTGGGACGACTCTCATGACTGGAGTGCTGCAATGAATGGGTACAAGCTCTTCAGAAGGGATAGGCAAGGAAAGAGAGGTGGCGGAGTGGCTTTATATGTTAGAGAGTGTTTTGACTCCCTTGAACTTAACGATAGTGATGATGAGGTTGAGTGCCTTTGGATGAAGATCAGGGGGAAGGCCAATAAGGCAGATATCCTGATGGGAGTCTGTTACAGACCACTCAACCAGGATGAAGATGTGGATGAAGCGTTCTAGACGGCTAGTGGAAGTCTCGCAATTGCTGGCC
>NW_009608429.1:0-2656 GCF_000690535.1 Cariama cristata
AATTTTCATTCCTTTATTAGTTCAGATTCGGGGGCGGGCGGAGAATCTTGCTTTCGGGAAAACTTAATTTCTTTGTGGTTACTTGTTTTTGATAGTAAAATGTGAAGAAGACCCTGCTGAGAACAGGAAACATGCCAGGATTCTCGTTAGTGGTGTGGCAGGTCAAATTAAAAAAAAGAGGGTAGCCGTGCATTATGAGGCCGGGTGGCTGATCGGCCTGAGGTGTTCTGGGCAGAGTTGGCAAGAAGGGAGATGTTCAACCCTTCGCCTTTTTAGACTGGAATAGACGGTGCGGGGGCACGTGTGTGTCTGTTGGTAATGACCTTGTTTCCACTGCTGAATTAGAAGGTCCTGCCCTTGTCGTCGTCAGTGTTGCCTGCGATGATCTCAAGAATAAAATTGTAAAATGTTAATTTCATTGGTCTTTTAATATGCGAGTCATTAATAGCATATAGTAACTGGGTATTTTATAATATACTTTCTAAAGCTTTCTGATTTCTCTGTAGTGTTATTTCAATTATTTGTTTTCTCATGCCTCATAATGTGTATTTATTGGACAGAGAGTAAACTGGGTCCTAATTTACTGTTTTCAAAAATAGTGTGTAACTGGAGACATCCTTCTGTGAGGATGAGCCTTGGGGGATGGAAAAAAGGGGGTTTAGATCTGCTTCAGTGTGATATGGAGTGAGTTTCCTTGATGCCGCTCTCTGCTTTGTACCCACCTCCTCTTCTACCTTTGTGGCAATGTGAAAGCGGTACTCCTCTGGTCTGCGTCAGAGGTTGAGCTTTCTGACTGATGAAGCAAACCCTGCTTTACCATTTGGAAAGCTAACAGTTGGGGGTGTGGGAGGCTTGCTTTGGGCTTCTGTGGTTGCTGGGTGTAAAACAGTTTGCGAGAGGTGTTCTGGTTTAGAGTACGTTAAGTATTTTACTCCTCCAGGCTACTTCAGAGTTTTGCAGGATTCTTCAGTACATGTGAAAGTCCTGTGTTAGCTTATATTTTTGATAGCTGTTGCTTAAAAATAGCCTGATGCTTATAAAATTAAAAATACCAGGGAATAAGGGAAATAAATGTGATACGTTGGATCCTTCAGAATTTCTTCCCACGGTAGGTTGGTATGCAGCTGCCAAAAATGAACCTTTCCCATTGGTTCTGATCTGAGAGTTAAGTGCTGGAAAAATAGTATCGTGTTATTAAATAATGCTAGTAAACAAGGTAGGCACAAATACGATTTCTTTTTCCTATTGCTAGGGCAGTGCATTTAGAGCTTCGTTTACATAGATGCTCTGAAGTGCTGGTTGTCTTGCTTTCTCAGCTAACCATTGGAATGTCCAAATGGTGATGAATTATGTCTACTTTAGAGCCAAAACATACTTGGTTCATGGCCAAAGTTGCTCAGCTTCCCATAACAGTCTGTAGGAAAAAGACATTTTGTGTGTCTAACCACAGTCCTGAAGTCGATGCCATAGCAACTTTGTGATCTGAGTATATACTTTTGAAGACAGCTAAGCAGTCTTAGCAGAGGTCTTCTGTTTTTCTTTAGCTGAACCTCGCACTGTCATCAAGATTCAGCCTTTCTTTGAAGACGGAAGATTAATCAGCAAGCCTCCAAACTCTTGTGTGTGTAAGAACATCAGCCGATCTGTTAGTTATTTGCAATGACACCCATAAACATTTGTAAGTTGAGATTTATATTAATGGTTTTAAAATGAAGAGATGCTGTTTTGACTAGAAATAGGTATTTCAAGCTCTATGAGGAGCTAGATCTTCATGTTTTCCGGAAAAACAGAGAAGGGTCAGCCCTGCATGGGTAAGGTTTGAGAAAACTGGGTTAGTTCATGTCTTTTGGTTGCTTTCAGCTCCCAAGACTTAACATGGAGGTTGGAGTCTTTATCACAAAGCTGTGGCAATGGAAAAAGAAAAAAGCATATGGCCTAACAAATGTGTGAGGTCTTACTTTTTAAAAATGTGTTTGTGTATAGGAGGCACTGCTGTTAGAAAACTGACTTCTGAATAACAAGTAAGGCATAGTATAACACCAAACTGAAAAAAAAACCCAAAAGCAAGCACTGAAATAGTCCATGATCCTCACTGCATTTGGTTTTGTGTTTAACTTTTGTTTGAAAAGGGCCTTGCTTTTAAAAAAAAAAAGAGAAAGAAATTTAAAAAAGGGGGTGGGGTTGTTTTGATGGAGCCTTAAACTCTGGTCGTGTCCTGAAGGGAAATAAATAAAGAGATCAGTGGCTCATTAATGCAGAATATCTACTGTGTGACCTAATATTAATGTGTCTACTTCCTATGCTCTCTCTTACTGGCCTCTCCTTTTAAAATTCATTGTTTCGCATGGCTGATTAAATCCTTTAGTATTCATTGTGTTTAGGAAATTCTATAAGGCTATTTCAGCATGCTTACCTGATTAGATTTTTTATCTAAGCATAAAATATACTATAGAGATAATGTGATGCTCTCTATTCTGTGTTTAGCCTCACCATATACCTTCAAGAGTCCCATGCAGTGTACCTTTCCTGCTTACTTAGGATGGAGGCAATTTTAAGTAGGGAGAGTCTGAACTGGAACGAAGGTTTTCTGCCATCCGGTTTTGTGCTTCAGCAACATAGTACGCCTTTGATCTCCTTATCATAGCCAAAATGTCCT
>NW_009608429.1:2676-3036 GCF_000690535.1 Cariama cristata
CTCCTGTCTTTCAGCTTCATAAAGAGACTAATCCTGCAGAGTTTGCTTTGTAGTTATTTCAGGTTTCTGTGCTGTATAGGTGATGCATTACTGTATAGACCTCTTTCTTCATCCAGCCTTGTCAGTCCTGCATCTTGAAATATGTACATTGTAGTTCATGCTAATGTAATGATTTTAACTTTTTTAAGTCCTGTTTCTCTTGCCATATTTTGGGAATTCTGTTTTTGTTTCCTCCCCTCTACTCACTGAGAGGAGGCCACTTAAGCTATAGGCTTCATCTGGAAAGGCACTTTGGTACTGGAATATGAAACTTTACAATATCATGGAAACCTAGAATGGTTTGATTGGAAGAGACCTTAA
>NW_009608430.1:0-261 GCF_000690535.1 Cariama cristata
GGGCAGCGCAGCCGCCTCGGGGGAGCGAAGGCAAGCGGGGCTGGGAAGCGCATCCTCCGCTGGGCAGCGGCCGGGCAGTCTTGGAGTGGACCCCCCCCCATAATTGGGAATTAACCCCCACCTGAGTGGTTTTTGGATGGAAAGGAGGGGGCTGCAAGGTGGGAGGACTGAGGGCTCGCCCAGGGGAAGCACCGCCAGCCCCTCGAGTCGAGCGTTTGTTCGGCGCTGGAGCGTGGCTTGGGGCGATTTTATCAACCTGGA
>NW_009608430.1:358-568 GCF_000690535.1 Cariama cristata
GCCGCCCCCTCAGCACGGGCAGAGGCCAGGGCTTCTCCTGACCCACAGACTGAGTTGGGGGGGGGATCAAGGATGGGGGAGCCCCGTGTTCCCACCCTGAGCAAGGGCAAGGACTGGGTGATCCCGCTGCCGGGCTGGTCCAGTCACGGCACCATCACTGTGGCGGGCATCATCCTGCATTAAAAAAGGCGTCTGGGCCATGCAGGATCC
>NW_009608430.1:743-1005 GCF_000690535.1 Cariama cristata
CAGCAGCCCAAAAGGCCAGCAGGGCCCAGGGAGGGGGGCCGGGAGGGTGCGGAGCAGGGCCCACGCTCCTGCTCCCTGTTTCAGGCATCCAAGAGCAGCGTTTCCCGGGACGGATTTCTCCCCGGCGGCGGGCAGCAGCAGCAGGACGGGCGGCGGAGGCAAATTTCGCTGAGTGGTTGCTTTTTAAAAATAACTCTGCCTTTGTCAGCAGGTCAGGGTTGCTCCAGATTGAATAATCGCAGCCGCCCAGCCCTCCCCTGCT
>NW_009608431.1:0-244 GCF_000690535.1 Cariama cristata
CTGCCAGCGACGTCCCCTCTCTGCGCTCTGTGGGGGCACATGTTTCACCCGGGGACCACGCACCGAGGGACGGGCCCTGGCCCCGAGACCCACCGCGTCCCGGGGATGCTCAGAGGCATCGGAGAATGCTCGGAGGATGAAGGGACCCGGCTGGGGACCACTGCTGGTCTGACGGGGTGGCCAGCACCGGGGGGGTACCTTTGGTGCCGATGAGCTCCGGGTGCTTCTTCCAGGGGCGGCTGAG
>NW_009608431.1:383-622 GCF_000690535.1 Cariama cristata
CCCCCACCCCCCCAGGGACCCATTGCCCACCCTCCTTGCCTCCCACCCCAGGGCAGCCGCCTTCCGTACCCCGCTTAAAACCAGAGCGGGTGCTCTCCTAGCCCCAGGGCACCCCATGGGGTGCTGGGTGCCATGGGGCCACCCCTCGGTGCCACGCTTTCCATCGCCAGCCCCAAGGGACCAGCAGGGCTGCATGGGGGCATCACCTCGCCGGTGGTACCGGCAGGACCGGTGGCCCC
>NW_009608431.1:645-1753 GCF_000690535.1 Cariama cristata
CGTTTGGGCGCAGACAATGGCGGTTTGTGCCGAGGTAAGCAGGTGCATTCAGAGCCGTCCGTCTTCCCTCTGTCAGCATTACACCATCATTAGCTAGTGTCTGCTCAGCAGGGTGTGCCATTATGTCTCCCAGGGCTGATGTAATTATACATTGACATAATTAACCCAGCAAGCCCATTAAGCAGGCCAGCTAAAAATTCATCTATAATTATTTGTTGTGTGCATGCTAATGAGTCCATCTGCACTGCCATTGTACAACACGAACAAATTAATTTACAAGTCTGGATTTTTTAATAAGTTCAAGAAAATGCCTCCTATTGAGCCAGGTTAATATAGGTTTGGGTT
Organism: Cariama cristata; assembly: GCF_000690535.1. Lineage (NCBI taxonomy): Eukaryota > Metazoa > Chordata > Aves > Cariamiformes > Cariamidae > Cariama > Cariama cristata. The sequence continues at coordinate 991 of NW_009608431.1, forward strand.
TTGAGGATTTTTTTATTTTTTTTTTTAGAAAGGGAGAGGAAAGAAAATAGATTTGAATTCTCCAGGGTCAAAAAGTTAGACAAACAGGGAAGTGGGACGGAGCCGGCGCGCTACTGTACTGCACGGACGCGTGGCACGCATCCAAGGGTAAAAAATAATAACGGTGATGGAAAAAAAAAATCAAACAACTGGCTGCCTCTGCTCCGAGTGGGACACAGAGCAGCTCCTCTGCCCAGCGAGTCTCCGGCTGAGATGACAGCAGTGTGGGATGAAGGGCAGCCCTGCCACAGGATTTGGGGTGCTCTGGGGCTGCACCGGCACAGCCCAACCGCAGCACCAAGCATCTTTGGGGTGAACACACCCAAAAGATGCAGGATTTGGCCCGAGATCCTCACTGCAAGTGCCCAGCACAGATGCTCCTTGCAAACGAGCGGTGCTGAGACACGTTGCCACCCGAGATGGGGTTTTTCAGGGTCCCTCCAACCCACCGCTGCCCTCCCATCCCACAGCATCGCTGCCGTGGGGTGCACCCCCCACAGCCCCCACCACACGGCTTTCCCACTGGACCAGAGACTGCCGGACCCCACGCGCTAACGCCGAAAGCCCCCGGAGCACCCTTCTCCGCAGGGAGCGACCCCGCTTCTCTCTGCTGGATGTCAGAGACCCCGCGGACACGCCGGGATGAAAGGTTTGTGCCCAGAGCTCGGTCGTGGGGCCCCAGCCAGCGGTGGGCGCCGAGCCCTGCCGGCACGCTGCCAGCTTT
>NW_009608431.1:2007-2311 GCF_000690535.1 Cariama cristata
AGGGGTCCCCCCCACGGCCCTCCAGGCCCGGAGGCTCCATGTCAGCCCGCGAGCTGCCTCCGCAGGGATAAACGCTGGGGCAGGCCCTGTCTGATCTGCGCCGGCAATCCCTCTCGCCTCCCTAATGAGAAATAATATGGGAAGAACTGGCTCCAGCGACAAAGCTCCGGAGGTTTTTCTCAGGTCAGTGTTTCCCCCTCCCGCAAGCCACAGCCCCAAAACACAGCCGGGGTGATCCCACAGCGCGCTGCTCCCCGTTTGGAGCCGACATCCCGGGATGAAGCGGTCAGGAGAGGAGGTTTTA
>NW_009608432.1:0-209 GCF_000690535.1 Cariama cristata
ATATGGTAGGAAAGAACAGCAACGGCTCAAATCAGCAGATCCAGGATCGCGCTGTTCCTGGCAGCGAGAGCTTTATAGTTTTATAAGTTGCCACAAACAGTCAAGATCTAGTCATGGAGCGCGTTTGCACATGAAGGGGGAAAAAAAAAAAAAAAAAAAAAAAAAAACCCCCCCCTCTTTTTTTTTTTTCTTTTCCTCCTCCCTGTGTC
>NW_009608432.1:322-580 GCF_000690535.1 Cariama cristata
TAATCGCTTCCCCTGCCCCCGCCCTTCGGCCTTGGCCACCATCAGCTTCAGCCATTGCCGGCTCTGCTCCAGTCCGGACACGGGGGGACCAGACGAAGGCACCGCGCTTTTCTTTCACCGTGCAAACGTAAATGATTACATATATGTGCTCCTGCATTTTTCTAATGATTAGTCCAGAGGGACCCTTCGGACACCGGCGGTAAACTGCCCGCACTCGAGCTCTGGCCTTTGCCACCCGGGACGAGGCGCGGTGCCGGC
>NW_009608433.1:0-5953 GCF_000690535.1 Cariama cristata
CTGATGGGCTGGGCCTTGGCATTCATATACCTAATGTCAGGATAACAGCAGAAGAGATTTAAATTGAAATGAAAATCATTCTGGAAGGAATTTTTAGTAGTGACAATTTTCAGAAATCTGTAAAAATGTGTGCAGTTCTTCCACAACTATGAAAAACAGCTTTATTTTTTTTTTTTTTCAGAGGGAATGATGAGATTCTTATGGCTAGTGAGCACAGCCTTGTGCAATTTTCAATGCATGAACTATAGCACTTTCTATAAAGCAGTCTATTCTGATTTTATGCTTTGTGTCTAAATCCAGGCAATGTTGAACTGAACTCTGAATCCTAAACCACAATCTCAGTCTCATCAGTATAAAACCAGACTACTGACTTGTTTGCTACTAGTCTTACCCAACAACAAAGTGTGACTCTAAATCTTCACCAATAACGTCCCCTTCCCAGTTATTTTTTATCTACACTAATACACAAAATAATTAGCTTCATTACTTTCTTCTCCCATGTCTTCCCCCTTCTGTATTAGAACCTTAGGCTGATATATTATGCTAATCAACTCACATGTAATTGTTTTCTTGGCCTGGAATTGCAAAAGCATATGATATTAACAGAATACTAAGAGGTTTCATGGTAGATGGAGATTCAGCCTGTCTTATGCATGAATAAAATGCTAAGCATCTGCCGAGTATCCAGGACAGTCACTGAAATCAGTAAGGCATATCTCAGAAAGGCAGGTTTCTTAGTTTTATCTTTTTTACGTTTTACATTATATTGCCTTTTATTTCTCTGGTACCAGCTTTTACTTATTTTCATATTTCACCTTTTTGTGCAAACTCATGAGCAAATGTATATTTTGCCACCTTAGAGTATCCTACTTCCCATAGTTCATTTTCGTTTATCGGTTGTCACTGTTACAGACAGATTTTCTAGTTTTTGTTTCATTGAAAAACTAAAGCCTACAATGCCAATTTCTTTTTCAATTTCTATTTTGTCTCACTAGCATCTGGATAAACTGCTCTTGTATTGAAATGTTTGTCTCCTGAGCCACATTCTGTACTTCTCAGAAATATGAGAAATTAAGTATGTAAGAAATTCAGTATACATGATAATTCAGTCTGTTTATTTTTTTCTTTTTTTTCAGCCTGTTCAAGTGCTTACTCATATTGTAAGTTCTCATTAAATGTTTCATTTTCTATGACTTCTGAATTTCTTGCCAGATTTTCATGAAGCAATGTTTAACGAGAGTCTTCAGTATTATCTTAGTATGTCATCTACACAGAAAGAAATGCCACAAAGAAATCCAAACCTTGTTTTCCTACATGTGTGTTTTCCACTGCCCTCTATAGAAACTATGGATATTGTTATAGCCATGTAGAGTCCATAGAACTCCATCGTAACCCATTTTTCATTCAGCCCAAGTGGAATTTTTCTTTTCCAGCTTTAGATATCTGCAGTACATTCATCTTTATCTGAGCTAGTCATCTGAACTAGTTTTATAGTCCACTGGGAAACATTGACCATCCTAAAGTTCCTCTGACCCATGTCATCTGCAATAGCGTGATAGGAACTTCACATTTGAAGTATCTTTGTCCTTACAGTAATGGTTTACGGAGACTCCAAGTCTACATTGTGGATGTCTACACTGTGTCAACATAATTTCTTCTTTCTCATGTCTGAAGTATTCCACAGCTATTCCTCTTCTCTAGTTGAGCCATGCAGTAGACTGCAGAATCTCACTGTTCATTTTGTTTCTTCTCCCAGTATTGAAACTACTGCCAGTGACACATGGCACCCTTTTAGTAGCATCTGCCCCTCTGTATGTGAGACAGTTCTAGCCCTCTCCAAACTGCTCCCTCCCACAGAGTCCACACTGGCATCTGCATACATGTCTCTAGGGAAGAATACATGGAAGCAACATGGCCAAGGTTTTGTACATTTCCGCTCTATTCTAGCCTCCAACCACCTCTTCCCATACTGGGAAGTAATTAAGTCCATGATAATGGTGGTAACCTACTGAGGGATATGTGAAACAAGCCATTATACTTTTCTCATTTAAAACTAAGTGGACTTGCTAATTTAATTTCCATGTTGGTGTCATTTTGAACAGAAAACCAAAGATGGGTGTGATGTTTTAATTAGCAGGCCCACTATGCATGCTGCAGTATCAGATAACAAATGTACTTTCAGCTAATCAGTATGCTGCTCTTTAGCTTTCCTTTCATGAGCATCCCAGCCTTCCCCTCCAATATCAAGAGACTGTCATCCTGAATGAACGGTTAAAATGATTCTTCGGAGACTCTTTTTAGAAGCACAATAGAATAGATAACAGCACAAAAACCTGGCCTTTTGACACACTATACTCTGTCTTTACTTAGTGCATTCTGTGAGATCCAATTGTTTTCTTCCAGGACATCTATCTATGAATGTATTTCATAGCATTGATCTGAGGAGGATGTATAGCTAGTGAGTTAATTATGCAGTTAGATCATATACTAATTAAAGTGAATGTGAAGTGTCAGCCTACTCGTGGAAAAAAAAATAGAAGGTAGAGATTTAATAACGGGCCTGCTAGAAGATTCTGATATAATGAAGATCATAAAGAATTACTTCATTTGATATTTTATGATATACTATTGTGGGAAAAATAAATGGTCAAATGGTCTAGGAAGCCTCTAAGGTTGCAATAAAGGAAAAAATTATTAACATTGGTATACTTAAAAAGAGAGAAAAACTGAAATCAATTGATAGACTGCATGGCTTTGAAATTTAAGCATAATGAAACACATTTTGAAAAGGAACCAGTATATACAACTGTAGAAGGGACAAAGTAAGTGCCTTCAGTATGTAAGAAGATTAGGAACATTCTGAGGCTTACACTGGATCTTTCATGAGGGAGGAATAAAGCTAACAGGCTGCTATCTTAGAAACTTTGCCCAAATAGACGTGCTGAATAAAAATCCAGAATGATGAAAGGAACTTACCACATTCTTCTCCTATAGGAATTTTTATGGAATTCTCCTGGAATTTAAGACTGGTAATGATTAATGCTCTAGGCCATCTTTAGGAAGCCTTAAATTGGGAGCTTCTTCAACCTAATTAAAAGATTGATCTGTGATTCAAGAACACTTTATTACTTTCTAACTGAGAACATTTATTGGTTCTTGTAGGATCACAAGATGATACGCCACATTCAAGGAAAGATCCTTAAAATATACTGCTAAGATTTTTACAAGGAAGCTAAATGTATAATAGGGTCTCCCAAAACCTTAACAGCCACCTAAATAAATAAATAAATAAATAAATCCATTTCAGTAAAACAAGTCAAAGGGTTAAAATACTTTGAGTTTCACTTTGTCTTCCTTGTCATGTCTGAACACTAATCTTTTAACAGATAAGCTTCTATAAGACTGCAAAATCATCTCAATTCTGTCAGTAGAGCATAGATAACATAAACGAATCCAGTCAACCTTGCACTTACCTCTGAATGAAATTTAATTTGTTCCAAGGTTGAAATGTGTGTAAATGTGTGTGCTTACACCTTTGAGGTGCCTCGGAGCTGCTCAGAGCTGGAGTTACCAGAGCTTTGGGTAAAGCACCAGTAGTGTCTAGAAAGGAAGGGATTTCATCAGTGTAGGTCCTAAATAGATCAAAATAGATGGATGAATACACAGTTTCTCATGGCCTGTAGTTTGTGCAGCGTGTTGAAGACCTTCTGATGTCTGCATCGCAACTGTGTACCCACTTACTCAAACACACTTCACTGAGGACTGAGCCTTCAAACCTTAAACTTCTCTGGGAAGAGTGAGGTGAATAAGTGTTTATATTTTCAGTAGATCACTCTAGAGCAGAGATCACACTCATCTGTAGGGATAGGTGACTGTGTTTGTGTTACCTTTTTTGGATGTGGAAGTTGTGGATAATAATTATAGTAAAACACTATTTTGATGGTATTTGAACCAGTCGTAGACCTTTATAGTCTGTATTGACAGTCATTGCCATTTACAAGTAAACGCAAAATAATCTGTAATTTGCAATTAATCTTTTCGTGCAAGTCGTAGTACTGTTCTGAAAAATTTCTATCTAGAGGGTACATCTGCACAGCAGTAGAAGACGAGACCAGAGTAGGTATATCTGTATTCCAGCCAGCTCTATCATACCCTGCTTTGGTATCAGGTACAAATAGACTGCAGAATTACCGATCTCAGCCACCAACATTATCTGCAGCATGCTTGACAGTTTCTACAGCAATATTTACTTCCAGTTGCAAGACAAAAACTGAGTGGAGAAAGAGGATCATGAACATAGGCAGTGAGGCTCCCTCTAAGAAAGTGGCAGTAGGGAGTACAGCTTGATAGGTCACATTTAGGAGCCAGTTTAATAGGCAGAAACACACTAAGATTCTTAATATCCTCTAAACCAGGCAAAACTGCCTCCAGCACAGTCCTGGAATAAACAGTTCAATTTTTCATACGCTGCAATCCTTTTCTCCTTCTAGCCATTCCTGTTGCAACTTGGTAAACCTGACCTGCAAAGGGACGGCGTTTCTGAGCCAGAAGGTGTGTATAGTGCATGCAGAATTTGTTCCATATTACCCAAGAAAGTATAAATTCTTTTAATGTTAAACCACATTAGATTTCCTATTATTGTGTGGGTTGTTTTGCAATCCGTTCTATATTAGCTTTTGTGAAATTATTGAGTTTCATTTGTTAGAGAGTGGTCCAAAGCAGTGATTATATTAATGGTAAAACTAGAGGGAGCATTTTTTTATTAAAACAGCAGTCACGTGCTACAGCATGTTTCAGTGCAAGCTAGGTGAACATGTTCTTCAAACCACCATGTCACCTACTAGAAATGAGGACTTTGAAGAACGACCGTCTTATGTTTTTCTCTCTACCAGATGCAATTAGCTATTCAAAGTAAAGAGATTTTAATTCCTTCAAGTACGAGAGTGCTAGTTTTCTCCCCCAGGAATATAGGAAGGCAACCATCAATCCAAGTCACACCTACCATGGATATCAAATCACGTAACATCATTGCTTAAATAAAGACTAATTCTCAGATGCCCTTATAAGAGGTGACTCACTTGAAAAGCAACTCTAAAGTAATTAAATTTATAGGTTTATTTTCTATTTCATCTGATTTCAGGCAATATCTGTAGGTATTGGTTTAAGGTGGTTAATGACAGGAATTTATAGTCTTGTGAAAATTGATTTCTTCATTACCTAGGAGGTGTTATTCTCATTATTTTTTAAACTATATATCTCACCTGTTCAACAATTATTTCAGATGCTTCCATGTTTTTCTTTTACTGGACACATTTTATGTGTCTCTCAGTGAATGTATTGATCTTTCTGAATGATTTATTTGTGAAAAGTTGTTAATAACAAGTTTGACCATACAAATCTATCTTAACCTGAGCTCTAGAATTAGTCATTGAGGTTCACAGCCATGCAGCTGCTGAGCAGGGCTGTGATTTAGAGAGACCTGGACAGAAATGAGCCTCATGAACTTCCTCATGAAGTTCAAGAAGAGCAAGTGCAAGGTATACCTGGGATGGATGTGGTGGGTTGACCCCAACCAGCAACCAAGAACCTACAGAGCTGCTTGCTCATCTCCCACCTCCCACCTCACAGAAGGACAGGGGAGAAAACAGGAAGAATGGAAGCTGGAAAACTCATGGGTCTAGATAAAGACAGGTTAATAGGTGAAGAAAGAAATGAGCAAAGCAAAGGAAATCTCTCAGCGCCACTCACAGGCAGACCGATGCCCAGCCAGTTTCCAAACAACAGTCACTCTGGGGAAAAAATAAAATCTTCTTCATCTACTCCAGTTTTTATTGCTGAGCCTGACATTATATCATATAGAATATCTCTTCGGCTGATTCAGGTCGACTGTCCTGGCTGTGTTCCTTCCCAACCTCTTGCACACCTCCAGCTGACTCTTGAGGGGGGTAAGGGG
>NW_009608433.1:5984-8213 GCF_000690535.1 Cariama cristata
TAGGAAGAAGAGAGAGCCTTGATGCTGTGCAAGCACTGTCAGCAACAGCCAACACAGTTGGTGTGCTATCAATACTGTTTTAGCTGCAAATCCAAAACACAGCACGGTAGGGACTGCCATGCAGAAAGGTAATTCCATCCCAATCAGACCCAGTATGATGGAATAACCCCATGCAACAGCATGGTTGGGAAAGCAGCTCCACAGAGAAGGATGTGGAGGTCATGGTGGCCATGATTTAGCAATGCATCCTTCCTATTTAGGCTGGAGAATAAGGGCTAATCAGAGACCTATAGCTTTTTAAAATATTTAATCAGAAGATATGGAGAAGATGAAGGTAGACTCTTCTTGGAGGTGCATGGGAACAGGACAATCGACACAACTTAGAACATGGGAAAATCTAATCAAATATAAGGTAGTTTGTTTGTCTGTTTGTTTGTTAGATTTTACTACAAGTGTGGGATGACCTTGAATTAATGATACCTGTTTTGAGCAGGGAATTCAACTAGGTGACCTCTGCAGTACAAACTTAAATTATGATTCTATGGTTCTAACCCTGATTCAGGAAAAATATAATCCTATACTTGCATCTGTCTCTTATGAGAAATATCTTAAGATCATGGTTGGTTGTTATCAGGGTGGACTGAAATCAGTGGGAGGATGGGCATAGATTTAAGTCATTTTTCTGAAGAGGGATATCTTCCTCCATCAGAGCTCAGATACACAGGAAATTAAACTACACTCTGATAAATTTTGATTATGAAGAATGAGCAGTCAGCACAAGTTCTGTCTCTCTCTGTCTCTTTTTGCACACTTGTGCAAACAAACCACAAAGAAAGTTCCTTCATGAGGATCCTCGTGAAGTCTTACAGTTGGGAGTGTAACAAGGGGGCTTTATAAGCTAACCACAGCGTGCAGATTTCTCCCACAACAAAAGTCTCCCACTGTCAGCAGTCTACCTTAAACTGGTATTTTTGGTTTGGAAGGACAGAGTAGTGGTTTAAAACCTCAACAGAAAAGCTCATGTCTGCATTTGGTTCGCTAACAGCAAACATTTCTGATGTGGTAGATATCTAGAGGAACACTGGAAGAAGGTGTCCAGTTCTCACTGATTTTCAGTAAGCATTTAGGTATCTAACTGTCTCATAATTGTCTGAAGGATATGCCTTTGGATCCCAGGTGTCCCAAAGGGATCCATGGCAAAATGATGACTTTAAGCCACTATTTACCTTAGCAAGGGAAGTATATTCCTTAGTGTTCCTTTATGGCTACATTTCTTTCTTTCTCTTACTTATTTTTATTCTTCGCTTGTTGCTACTATCCAGATGTAACAGCAAAATAGCTCCTTAAGCTTTTGCATAATGAATAATTTTCTGTGATGTGACAACAACCTTGATGTCTTCCAGGCTTGCCTATGTATTTTCTCTTAAAATGAGTAAAACTATTGTTCAGTTGCCTTATTCCTTTTCATTCCATCTCTCTTCAGCTGAAGCCAACTGAAAAATGTTTACTTTTATAAATGTGAAAATTTCTACATTCCAACAGAATAACAGGCTTTTTTTCAAAGTAAAAGCACACCAACGTATTAGCTTCATTGCCATATTGAAATAGACTTTTTCCAGTTTTCCAGCTTTTGTGTCTGTACGTGTGTAAAGTAATGGTAGGCAGTGGTGGAAGGAAAAATACAGAGTCCTGAAATGAGATAGATAAAAGTTATAATTTTTAATCCTTTTTTTAACTACCATATTCCCTGTGCAGTATTTCTGCTACAGATGGCAAATTAAACCAAATATGAAACTTCCATTTATGATGGTAAACATCTGCATGTGGGCCTATTCTAACTTCTGGGTGTTCAAATTATATCAAAACAACCAAGCAAAAAGAAGCACAAGCTTATACTCACAGAGAATCTGTACCAATTTGTATGTTTACTGTATGCTTGGAAATGAGGAGCACAAGTGACCAGAGAGGGTATGGAAATATGCTGTGAGAGGGGAGGGTCTCCACCTCCCAGGACCAGAACCTTTGAGGCCAAACCAGATATGAAAGAGGCTGACATCATCCAGGAGATAAAAGGATTGCAAAGAAACTATGAAAGCGCAACTCCTGCTTCCTAGATCTGGCCAAATTCAGCATCAAAGTCGCAGCAGCGCTGAGGCAGAGGGGTCATGCACAGATTCCTCCCATTTCCCTGGCAAAGTGAGTAACTAAGGCAATCACGCAGGTGGGCTA
>NW_009608434.1:0-3060 GCF_000690535.1 Cariama cristata
CCCCCTGCAGCTCACCCCATGGGACAGTGACTGTCACATTGCACCCGGGGACCTATTTTGGTCTCTCTGACTTCACAGGGCTTCAGAAATGCTCCCAAATCTGGGGATGGGGGTCTCACACCGCAGACCCTCCCCCAATTCATTGCACCCCTGGGTGCCACCCTCCTGCTCCCACCACCCCCCCATCTCCCTGTACCTTGTTGATGTCCTCCATGCTCCGCACCTTGAACCCGGTCAGCCCAGGCACGTAGAGCTGCCCGCTGCCACCGGGGCACAGCTTGATCTCCAGCTTCTCCTGGGGCTCCTTCCCCAGCAAGTCCCTGGGCAAAGGGGTACCCGTAACCATCCCCGCCCCGAGGAGATGATGGGCACCAGCCCCCCTCCGGCACAGCATCCCTGCCGCGGCTCAGGGCTGTGTGCCAAGGCTGCCAGAGCAGCCGTCTCCTCCTGGAGATGCCGCACATCCCATTTATAGATCTCAGCTCTCCGGCTCCCCATGTGCCTGCTCCCACCCAACCCGGACCACGCTCCCATCCCTGCTCTTTATTGCCATTCCCCGTCCCCATTATCCACACGGATGCGCTCCCAGCCTCCTCCCAGCCCCTCCTGCTTGCGGCTGGGCAGGGGAGGAAAATATTTCTCATGCTCCCAGTTAGTAATTTCTAAATATAACGTCCAGCGGGGGCAGGGAGGAGAGAGGAATGCCCTGGCCACGGCATCAGGGCCAGGGGAGCAGGAGTGATGGCAGGGCTGGGAGCCTGTATAAGTAGCGGAGCTGGAGGGAGAGTGCTTTCAAAGGGTGGTGTACACTGAAAGAAAATTAAAAATAAATCCTTGCATGGCCAAATCCAGTGCCCAAGGCTGTGTGGCCAGGGCAGGGCTAGTGGGACGGGGAGGACAGCAGCATGGGGGGGTGCCCAGCGATGCCAGCTCCCCAACAGCTCTGCTCACCCCACCAGAAAGCTTTTTCCCCCCCTCCCCATACCTGAGTGTCTCGTTGTAAATCTCAACGGCGCTGACGCTGACGGTGTACTCCCAGTCGGCCGCTTTGCTCTGTACCTCGGAGAAGAGGAGCTGCAGGGCTCGCTGGTTGATCCCTGGGTTTGCTGCTGTTCCCTGATGGATTGGGGGGAGAAATAGGGGGTGGGGGGAAACACCTTCTTTCTTTTATTCTGCTTTTTTTTTTTGCTGAGCAGGAGCAAAGCCCAGGGGTTGTTGTGGAGGGCTGCACAAACCCCCCGGCAGCAGCAGCGACCATCACTGGTGCACCCTGGGTCTGAGCTGGCCACCAGCCTGGTTTAGGGAGGGTATCGAGACTGGGCACCATGGGATGGGAAGCTGAGGAAGAAGAGGGAAGCAAAGCCAGGCAAATTCACCTCCATCGTGTAGGTTTTTCCTGCCCCTGTCTGCCCATAGGCGAAGATGCAGACGTTGTAGCCATCGCTGCAGGAGGGGATCAGGGCTTCAACAACCTCCTGAAACACCTGGGGGGGACCAGGGAGCGTCAGGAGAAGGTGGCTGCGTCCCTCCTCATGCCAGCGGTGTGGACAGCAGCACCCACCTCCTCCTGGGACACTTGTGGGGGAAAAACCTTATCCAGCTCGAAGGACACCTGCTTCCCCTTGTGCAGGAGGTGCAGGACGGCGTCATTGTCGGCATCGAAGGTCACCACATTGGCTGCCTCTGGGCCCTTGCCGTCCTCCTTTGTGATGGGGCGGACTCGCCCGAAAACACGGATGTTTCCTTGGGGGGGGGAACGCAGGGATGGTGTCAGCCCCAGCACATCCCACCACCGCCCCCGGTCATCATCACACACTGCGGGGGCTGAACGCTGCAGCCTGCTGCTACCCAAAGCATCCCATCACCGGGCAGGTGATGCTGCCCTGCCTCCCCTCAGGCTCTCCCGCCATGGGACCTGCCCCGACCCCCCCATGCACCTTTCAGCCGCACCAGCTCGTTGTGACACTTCTTGCGGAGCTGCAGCTCCCGCCGGTACTTGCACAGCAGCTCCTGGTTGGTGGTGTGCACCTCCTTGATGGCCCGGCCGATCTGGGAGGGGATGGGGACCAGCAGCTAAGCAACTGCTGCCCCCCAAGTATCTCCACCCCTCATTGGGGGGAGCCGGGGTGGTGGTCTGGGGGGGGCTCACCTCGGCCTTGATGCTCTGCACGGCCTCCTGGAGGAGCAGGGGGAAGTCATGGACCTGACGCTTCAGGTTGTTGTAGTCGCGGGTGAGGGGGCGCAGCGCCGGCTGCAGCGTCAGCAGGTTGGTCCGGACGCCTGCAAGCACAAGGCAAGGTGAGGGGCAGGTGGTATGACACCCTAAAATCGGCCAGGTGAGCCCCCTGACGCCCTCCTCACCTGCCAGGTTTTCGTGCACTGCCTTCATCTCTTCTTGGGCATGGAAAAACGCCTCTGCGATGGCGCGGTTCTTCTCCTCCTCCATCTCCTGCATCTCCTTCAGCATCGTCTCACGGGTTCGGTCCAGCTCACCCTCGCATATCATGACCTGGGAGAGGAACAAGGGGTCGGGGGGGAACACCGAGCCGGTGACCACCCGCTGCCACACCCGGCGAGCACACGCAGGCAGGAATGGCGGTGGAGCCAGGTGGGGTGATTTCTGATTTACACTCGTTGTGCTCAGACCTGAGCATGGAGATGAGCCTCCGTTAATTTGGAGTTCTGCAGCTGCTGCTCCATCTCCTTCAGCACCTGCTTCTGCATCCCCACCTGCTCCTGCAGGTACTGGTTTTGGGACTGGCTCTCACACAGGGCTTGTTTCTCCTTGGCCAACTCCACCTCCACCGTCTTGACGACGTCCTGGGGGGAAAAGCATCCAGAGATGGGGTGTATTGGGGAAGCAGCACCCAAGGGGCCCAGGAGGGAGTTGGTGTTGGCCCAGGGTGGGGCTGATTTACAAAATCATGGTGCTGTGCTGATGAGCTCAGGGCAGAGGGATGGGTGGCACTTGCAGGTCACCCACTGGGCACCACCATGCACCCAGCCCAGCTCCCCTTGCCCAGCCAGGAGAGATGGCGAGCCCCACGATGCTCACCTTTA
>NW_009608434.1:3122-3601 GCF_000690535.1 Cariama cristata
CCTCCTCGGCTCTCTCGGCCAGGGAGTCCTTGAGCCGCAGCTCCACCTCGGCCAAGCGGTTGGTCTTCTGCTGCACCTCCAGGTTCAGCTCCACCATCTTGGCCCGCGTCTCCTCTGCCTCCCGCTGCAGCTGGGCCACCTGCTCCTGCAGCCTGGCATTCTCCTGGTCCCAAAACAGCACAGCAGAGGCCGCATCACGCATGGGTGCCCGTCACCCTGCCCACCACCACCGCCACCACCACCGACTCACCTGGAGGTGGGAGCAGTCCTGGCACGGCGCCTGCTGCTGCCGCCGCCAAAGCTACCCCCGGCCTTCATCTCCTGCCGCAAGCTCTCGTTCTCGGCCGCCAGCAGGTCCTGGCGCTTCACTGCGTCTGTGCCGTCCTGCCGACGGGAGGGGATGGAAGCCTGATGCACCCTGGGGAGCCCCAGCCCCCAGAGCGGCTTCCGCTTCCCACCCCCCTTGCCTCGCCTGCCGC
>NW_009608434.1:3632-4892 GCF_000690535.1 Cariama cristata
CCCAGGGCCACCGGTCACGACATTACGTTGGACAGAAAATCCCCTCAACTTTGGTCCCTCAACTTCTCTCTCTCAGCTCGCAGGGTCCAAACGGCGACCTCGGGGAGGTTTTAATCCTTCTACGCCCTCCCCGCCTGCCCCCTTCGTCCTTGGGAACCCACAGCTCCAGTGTCCCTCGGGGTGAGGGTGGCTCAGCCCAAGCCCGGTGCCAGCTCACCAGCTCCAAGTGCAGCCGGCTGATCTCCTGCGCCTGCTCCAGGACCTTCATCTGCAGACTTTTAACCTGTCAACACAGGCAAAGTTAACCAGGAGGCATCTCAGCAGCTTTCAGAGGAGACCCTCTGGTGCAAGCCCGGCCACCAGCGTCCAGTCTGGTTCGCACCTTTGTTATGCCTTAATTTTCCACCTTGCTCTGAGCGCCTGATTCACATGAGCTGATTAAAACAAGCGTTAATGAAAGCCTTGCTTCGACCATGGATATAATTTGTCCATGTTGAGCATTAGCAGAAACCATTATTTAAAAAAAATAATAATAGCATTGTCTTTGGAGAAGGAAAAAACCAAACCTATCCATAATTGTGTTTAAAGATTCAGAAGTGCCTCATCCTGCCCTCGCAACACAGCTTCGCTTTGCCTTCTCTATTTTTCTTTCTAGGAAAGTTATCTTGGGAAAAAGAGGGAGCCGGAGCTCTTCGAGAAGCCCGCGTGTCTGAGACCGACAGGAGGATGCTCTCAGCCACCCCTGTCTGGGCACCTGCCCATCCCATGGGGACCAAGCTGCCCTCCCTGCAAAACCAGGTGGCTTTCAGAAAGCCTCAGGTTTTTTGTGCAGGGACCAGCAAGGCTCCCCCAAAACCATGCGGTTATTCAAAGTAACGGCAGCGGCGAGTGCTTGGCAAAACCAGCGGTCTCACGGGTTGTGTTTTTACAGGGTTTGTCCATCTGCTCTGTCCCTCAGCCTTGTGCCCAAAAACCAATGAGCACTGCCACCTCCCCAGATCTTACCCCGGAGAGAGCCACATGTTTCAATGCCGTCCCCCCAGCTCCCCCCCCCAGTTCCCCCGACCCGCTGCGTCGCCAAACCCCTCGCCCAGACGCGGCAAGCTATTGCCCCATCCCAATAACCAGCTTTTGCTAAACAACCAGGCCTCCGTGGACCATCATTTAGGAACTGCTGATTAATAACAAACGCAAGCTGTGCTGACACGGTGCTGTAATTAATGCCGATAAATTATGAGGCCACGCCCTTGCGGAGACGGC
>NW_009608435.1:0-281 GCF_000690535.1 Cariama cristata
GGGGGGCGGTGAGTGAGTGTGCGTGGGTGTGTTCGTGGGTTACATAGATAAATGTACATACCTATATACTTGGCTTATTCATATAGATGTACACGTGCATACTTGTGCACATGCGTATGTCCACACGAAGATACAGACGTATTTACAGGTGTCTGCGTGGGTCTATGCGTGTGTGTGTGTGTGCGTGCGTGCACGCCATATGTCTCGGTGTCTCTGTGTGTGTGTGTGTGTGCGTGTGCCTGGGTCCATATGGATGTGTGTGCGCTTGCGTGGGCGTGTTT
>NW_009608435.1:311-1157 GCF_000690535.1 Cariama cristata
GCTGTGTGGGTGCGTGCGCATGCACCTGTATACATGCACGGGGGAGCACGCAGCTCTGTGCGTGGGGGTGTGCGCGTGGACCCACACGTTTGCGTCTCTGTGCACCCGGCTGCGTGGAAATGAGTGTCACCACCCGGGGTGTGCACACGGAGGTGTGTGCTCAGCCCCTATGCACAGGGGTGATCCTATGGCCCTGCGTACAGGGGGTGTGCACAGCTGGGGGTGTGCGTGCAGGATGAGGTCAGGGGACAGCAGCCCCTGTAGCCACGCAGTGGATATTCGCTGCCATTTCTACAGAAGTATTTCATCTTGGTTAAGCGAACAGCATCTAGTGTTTATTGAGAGAAAATCGATCCCAGATGAAGATCGCAAATGGAAGCTGCCGCCGAGAAGGACATCATCGCTCTTCCAAAGGACCTGGCATTCAGGGGTTATGGCCTCAAGCTGCTTGCCCAGATGAAGGACAGAAGAAATTAGATTTTAAAATTATTTTGCTTGTGTTTTCCTCTGTTAATGGGTCCGGCTTTATTTCATTGTAGACCAGGAGGAGCTGTACAGCGAGGTCAGGTTCAAAACGCTAAGTTTACATGCCTCCATCGCCTCAACTTGTTTCTGCGGTTGTTTGTGAGGGCAAGCAGGAGGCGGCAGCTCGCGTGCCCTGTACGTGGGTACATAATTCCTGCGGCGAAAGTTGTCATCTTCCATTCTCCAGAGGTCTTTTAGTAAGTAAATATTTCTCAGATGTGTAAATACTGTAGGACTGACTTCCAGTGATTAAAGTCTGTAGGAGTAACGTAAAGCGACGTGCGTGCCCGTGCCAGGGGCAGGAGCGGCGATGCGGGGGCT
>NW_009608436.1:0-12914 GCF_000690535.1 Cariama cristata
ACCAGGGCACAAACATCCAGCCCCGGCTGCCCCATCTCTGCTCAACCCAACAGCCGAAACGGGGGCCGCGGAGGGACCCCGGGAAAAAGCTGCTGGAGGTGTCGGTGCACGGTGTGCTGGAGGGTGAGCTGGTGAGACAGGGGAGGCCGAGCCGGAGGGGTTGCCCTGGAAACAGAGAGGCTGCATCTGAACGGCTCCAGTAACCATGGCTGGGAATTTTAAGGCCGAAGGAAACAGCCCAACAGAGTGATGTCAGGAGAAGCAGGAGCCGAGAGAAGGATGCGTCACTCTTCACGGCCGAGCGCGTCCGGTGCAACGCTCCCAGCTCGGGGTGCAGAGCCGGCCGCCACGCTCCTGGGGACCAACACAGACCCCCGGCACCCACAGGAGTGCTGCCGCCGCTAACAGGGCCCTGCTCCAGGAGCCACCGGGCACGATTTTGCTGGGGTCACAATGGGAGTTAGTGACAAGACACAGCCCATCACATCGTTTGGAGTCTCGTTCTCTGGCGATATTCAAAACCCCTGGACGTGATCCTGTGCAACCTACTCTAGGTGAACCTGCTTTGGCAGAGGGGTTGGACTGGGTGATCCCCAGAGGTCCCTTCCAACCCCAACCATTCTGTAACTCTGTGATCCCACCTGACCGTCCCGCTCCTCCATGGCTCCAGGCCAGCAGAGCCAGCAGCTCTGGATGGGGAGCGCAGCCAGGAAAGGAAAAGGTGCTGCCAGGGCTCTCCCTCTGGCACTAGATGCTCCTACAGAGCAACATCAGTCTAATTATAGTAACGGTGTCAGTGCTGAACAGGGGGAAAAATACATACTTCAAAAGGTCTGTAACTATGTAATTTGCTGCTGGCAAAACTCACTACAAAAAAAAAAACCAACAGAATGAAGCACTTTTTAAAAGTAATTTGTACTCATCTGACGTGCTTTAGATTAGCTAAAGGTTCAGCGGGAGGGCAGGGGGGATGAGGTGGGCATACAAGCAGCAGATTGCTAGTTAAAACTGCCTTTCTATTCATATGGCTTTATACTAGTTTAACATGAAACAGCGACATTTGGTGGATCAATGTTTAATCTAAATATAGCCCAAGAAAAGTCAAGTCAGTACAGCATTACTCTTGCACTTAGAGAAAGGAGGGAGTCGGGTGGGTAGGCAGACATTTAAAAGTCACTCCTCCGATGTGTTTTGCTAGCAATGCTTTCCGAAATTATTTGATTGTGTGGACCTACACGTGGAGCAGAACTGCAGGATTGGGGATTTAGCGTGAGTAAAGTGCAACCCACTCCTGTAAATCCCTTCTCCAGTTCCTGCTGTCCCTGAAAGCGCCCATCGCTGTCATTGTCACTCCACCTGGAAGGCAGCTGTTGCCCTCTGCATGTTTCACCCCTGAGGAGCCCACGGGGACTTGCTGGAGCAGTGAGGTGAAGCAGAGCAGGGGGGGGATTCAAGTGAGAAAATAGTAACCCTGGTGCCGAGAGCTGCCCTTTGAGATTAGAGCAAATCCCCACTGAGAAAGAAACTCATTCTGTGCACTTCTCATTCACTTGTGAGCAACCGAGAGTAGTCCCTGTGCGGACACAGAACAAGAGACAGTCCCTTCCTTGAAAAACCACAGCCTAACCAGGTAAGACAAAGGGTAGGAGAGTAAAACCAGCTGTTCTGGCAGGGAGGTCACAGCCTTCCAGCTCCTTTCCACCACCGTGCTGCTGGAGCTGCATTAAGCCAGCCAGATGCACATGGCTATTCCCAAAGTTGGTTTTGTGCAGGGAATATATAACTGATGTTCTCATCCTTCCTCATCCATGTCTGCTCAAAGCCCATCTCATTTCCATGCCCCTCAGCCACAGATCTCACACAGAGAAGGTTTGACCAGGCGAGTCCTTTCGTAACTATTGCTGCGTATCAAAGTGGTTCAAAATGGTATTTCTGGTCAATAACGTCAGGCAACACCACCCGTGGGAGTGTTAAGGGACATCTGAATAGGATTGAAAAAGGGTGCTAGTCTGGCTTAGTGGAAATGATTCTTCCCCTATCAGTGGGGAGAACAAGAGCATCACGGTCGGGCCTCACCTAGGATCATATTCAGTACTGGCAGTTTCTGTTTCTTGCACCCCAGAGAAGTTTTCCCTTTGGGGATGAATGCACCATGCAAGTCACCAGCCGGGACAAGGAAAGAAAAAGCCTGTCAGATGGGTTCTTAAATTAGATGGACAATGAATGATGAGTCTGTTCCAGCCGAGCGGAAAGGGACGGATGGAACAAGGGGCCCTTGGGAAGGCAACAAGCTACTGATGTGAGGCTTGGTTAAGGACAAAGTGTCAGAAATACCTTGAAAGCATGATCAGATCCTCAGGCAGTGTAAATCTGCTGATAATTTATTTACGCGTGATGATTCTTTTTTCATGCAGTACTGCGTGCCTATTTCCAAGTCCAAATTCCCGTGGCACAAGGACACGTGAGACAGCGTTATCCCCTGTGGCGAACGGAGGAAAACCTCACACGCAGGGGTGCCAGTCTGCTGCCTTGCTACCGTGTGCCTCATTTTCTCCACTGAGCAATGGATGTTGGTGGGGAATTCAGACCAGAAAGTAGGTCCTCATGAAGCTCCCGCTCTACCCACAAGCCTCAGGCTGCACAATCCAAATGAGAAAATGAAAGCTTGCTGCTGGTGTTGGGGGAAGGGCATTAATCAGCAGGAGATGACAGCAGAAGTCCAGGCTTTTATTAATGAAAGGAGGGCATGAGCTGATTCAGGGAGCATCTCCCACACTGCACTGGAGAGTGTGTTTCTGCAGTCACATTCTTCTGCTCCCTGGAGACACAGGGAGTTCCTAGGTACTGCTTCAAATCACAGCCCTGTCGAGCAGAACTGTGTCACATAACATGTGATACAAGACCTTCCCCTGGGGAGAAGCTGCGGGCCTGCCAGGAAGATAAACATGTTTGGCACTGCACAAATCAGGCCATTACCGCGTCAATCACAGGGTCCTGGATTCGCCCAAAAGGTGGCTAGGAAGCAGAGCTGGGGACTAAGCCTTTCATAGAAGTTTTTCAGAACAGGTACCCCAGAAACACAGACCACCCTCTGTCCCGCATCATTTGTGCTGGAGAACTTCCTCTCATGGTGGATTTAGTATAG
This sequence comes from Cariama cristata, assembly GCF_000690535.1. Classification (NCBI taxonomy): domain Eukaryota; kingdom Metazoa; phylum Chordata; class Aves; order Cariamiformes; family Cariamidae; genus Cariama; species Cariama cristata. The sequence goes on from NW_009608436.1 coordinate 3,146, forward strand.
GCTATGAATATCTGCACAGGAATTCAAGTAATTTAGTATGGCAGAATGCAGCCCAATGGCTGCAAACACAGGTAGCAAACACAGAGCAGTTTAGAGCAGAATTAAGGCATAAAGAGAATTAGCCATTGGCACAGCTGATCTATGGACTTGTGGCTACTATATAACTTCATGTTTTTATTGGATTTGAATGCTTTTCTACAAGATCTAGCACAGCACAGCCATGTATTGTGAGCTTGATAATTATATCAAGAGATAAAATTACCTGGCTTGTCCTGCACCGATCAGACTAGATAGTTCCTTCTGGTTTGTAAAAGAATCCATATGCATGTATATAGCAACTGGCATAATGAGACCCTAGTTTCAGTCATGGCCTTTGGACACTAACTGTTTTACAAATAAGAAATACACAGTATTAATCCTGGGTTTGGTGGGAATATATCTTTTTGGAAATATTTGGATAAGGATCTTTCTTCACCCTTCTGGCTTAGATGAAGCGCCTGCTTACCAAACAGACATCTTCACAGGGGATTCAGTTCTGGTTTAGTTATGTTGAGGGCTGTTTTCCTCCAGCACCATATCACTAAGAACAGTCTGGAGAAAATAAAACATGGTAGACCCTTTGCTGGATAACACACAGACCCAGCTGCCACTAGAGGTTTTGGGCTGGAGGTATTTTGTGTACCTTATCTTTATTATAGGTACCATGAAAGCTTTTCTAATTAGTCTTCTGGAAGATGAAATGCCTACAATGACACCGGCAAGTGCCATTTTCAGCCTGCTCACGCAGGACTGAAATGGCTCGTTAAGTCATTTGCAATCAGTGGTGGGGCCCTAAAGCTTTGAATACTTGATACACTGCCATACAGCAATTTTCTCATGTGAAGAGAAGCAAGAACAGTCAGGCACCTCTTCCCCATTTTCCCTCTCTTGCCAAATGAGCCTTTTTCTCCTTCTCTTTTTTTTTTTTTTTTTAAAAAAAACCTGTTCCCTTAGAAACAGTCAGCTTAGCCCTTTCACCCCTGCTTCTCCTCTCCGCGCCATACAGCGCTGCCATTCTCTGCTGCTCCCTGTGGTCTCTCTCCCTGCTCACATTAAACGAGCATGGCACAGAGTTGCACAGCCCTTTGGTAGCATGCCTTGGGAGGTAACAGAGAAGATGTTTATGACAGACGTGCTGCAGCAAGGGAGGTGGCAAACGAACCTCCATGCTGTGACCTCAGTTGACAATTATGCAGTCGTCGTTGGCAAGCCGGAGCTGTTCCCCTGGGTTTGGGCTGCCCCCCCCGGCCTGTTCACCCGAGTGAGCTGTCGTGCTTTAAAGGCTGCAAAATGCCCGGTTCAGCTTCTCACTGCATTCACGCAAAGACAATCTTAACCCCGGCCTACTTCCAGCTCTAGACTGAACTCACAGTTTCACTAAAGCATTTCATTATAAAATGAAATCACTCTGTTTGCTGGAAATGCATCAGCTCTTACTGTCAGTTCCAGCAGCTTCTAGCCAATTTATTTCACAGAGCTTAGAAAAGTTGGAAAGGACTGAAGCAATGGATAGGAACATGAACCTCTCAATACCAGATTTTCTGTGCTGGAAAAGATTACATGATCTACAGAGACATGTGAACCAGGGAAGAGGTTCAGAGCACATCTGTGATTGAAATAAACCCAAAGAAGTTCAGCCCGGGTCTGAGCTGTGCCAGTTCTGTCTAAACTCAGGCCTCCAAAACACAGATTGGAATTTGGAAGATAACTGCTATATGAATTCACACTATTTGTCCTGTCAGACCAGGGTTCTTACTGGCAATGGCTGGCACCAGGTCTCTGCTGAGAAGGTCCAAGAAATCCTGCTGCACACTCATCAGGGATAACTTGCTCCGAGTGCAAGTTTCCTCCTGATCCTGACACAGGGTGTGGGTTTAAATCACAATGCATGAAAATTTATTGCCCTGCAAAGTTCTTTTTTTTAAGTGAAAAGGTCTTTACTAAAGCTCTAGTTCTCCTTCTCCACAGGAATGTCAAATACCATTTTGATCTTGCTAAGTTTCTGCTAGGCCTCAGGAAAAGACTCAGGCAAAGGCATCTGCAGCCTTGCTATAAGGACAGCTTTGTATTTGATAACTGGGCTTTTGGATGCCATTTTGTGTACTGCAGCCTCAAGCTGGATGCTTGTATTTACAAAGATTAGGAACCTAAAAACCTTTTCATTCTCACCTCTATTTTGGCTGTTGCTTCTGAAATGCATTAAGACTCCTATTCCCCAGAGAAACTATCCACATGTTCCTTTCTCAGTTTGTTCACACTGGGAACAAAAAAATCATGGTGGGGCATGTTCTGTTGGAGCTAATACTCTGTGGCTTTGATTGTGTGGAGGACATCTCTGCAGGGATCAGATAGTCAATCTCGTATCTCTTTGTAGTTCTTATCCACTGTGGAAAAACGTATAAGGTGAATTTCGGGGGGCTTTGGCTTCCTGTCATCCCATAAATACTCTGGAGAAAGCACCTTGGAAGGTTTGTGGGAGAGGAAGTGCCTGTTGAGATGACTTTCTTCCTGCCAGGCTGCCATGAGCCCATTGGCTTTGTCCGTCAGGATGGTCATGTGGCAAGTCTTGGTGAACTCATAGACTTTCTTGACCAGCCCTCCAAACACTGCTCCTCCATAGTAGAAGTCCCCTTCTCCATCAGGGATGTAGGCTGCTGAAGAGCTCCTCCTCTCGTAAGGGAACTGGCTTCGAGGTACATTGAAATAGCCAGGGTGTATGGCTGCTACGATATCACCCAGGGTCTCAGGCCCCCAGGTATTGTAGAACACCATGTCAATGTCCAGGCAGAAGAGGTAGTCCACCTCCCGATGGCTCGTCTCTACTATGTGCTTGTTTATGGCCTCCATCCTGCGCATGGAGATCTCTTGCCAGCTGGAATATTTCTTGATAGGGACAATAACAAATCTTCGTCCAGGTTGCAACTGGATATCAGGAATTGCCTCAGCGTTGTCAGTGAAGATATAGTAGTTCACCCGATAGCTTTTCATGAAATGTTCCTCTGCTGACTCCAAGAAGCGGCCCACAAACCTGGTGTATCTGTGCAGACACAACATGTGAATAGCACAGCAGAGACAAGGGGATGCATGGTGGATTATGAAGGGTACTTTAATGAATGGAAGAAGACAAGGGATGAAGAGTGTTGACCAGCTATTGCTGCAAGGATCTGTACACTACGTATGCAATAGGTAAAGTATAGTGGAGGGCAAGGAACAAGTGGATTATCCCTGCTTTCACCAACCAACCACCTCTCTACAGCTCTAATTCCCAAGGCACATGCTAGTTCTTCAAAATTACTGACAGTGCTTCAGGTACCTTAGGTGCCAAGCCTGTTATCTTGTAGGCTTGTATGATTATGGACACAATACATGGGCATAAAAGCTTACTACAGATTGGGACAGATTTCAGCTCTGCTGAGGACAAGAAAAGCCACAATGATCTTTCCACAGAGGAAGTACATCAACCCAAGAACTGTGCCCACTGAATGGTTCACTTACTTTCCAATGGCAAAGGCTGTGACCCCTATGGTGAGATTCAGTGGCCTGTAGGCACTGTCTAGGATCTCAGAATTGAAGGTTCCTTCCCAGATGATGGGGGCCAGCCACGGTGTGACTGTCAGCACATCCTGGCGCCTGAAGGAAAACAAAGGGAATGATAATGAAATGTAACTGTTCCTCTTGGTATCAAGGCCGGTAAACGGGAAAGAAACACTAAAAAGGCAGCTAGAAGAAGAGTGTGTGTATCAGCATTAACTCGTTATAGATGGTATTATCTTCAGACTTTTTCCTCTGCCCTCTTATTTAAGGTTATTGAGCATGGACATTTCAGTTCCTAGGATGAAATTATGCACTGTTTAATGAATTCGCAAAAACCCGAGGATCTAGTAAAATCTCATTTAAACTCCCAGGACTTTTCTGCTGAGGAGAGTTTAATGACCACTGAACTCACAGAGTGAGAAGCTATGCATATTTTCTCTCAGTCTGATGTAGATTGCTACATACAGATTAAAACACAAGTAATAATATGAAGATTACTATAAAAATATACCCCATTGCTGTGTTATTAAGACACAGCTTGCAGCATGACAGTTTATTTTTCCAGTATTTATATATAGCTTTAACACATTCAGATATAAGTTAAAATTCTGTATGTGAGCCAGCATTCAAATGTGTAACAAAGTTATAGAAAATCCTTAATCTCCTGTGTGGGTAGTGGAAATACTGAATATACATGCAGCAGAGTCTGATTATGCCCTAGTACAGCTATGCAATGCTATTTCAAATTCCTTCTTTGTTTTCAGGGTTTCTGTCTTACCATTTTGATTTTAAAACAAGATGTCACTTATGATGTGTAATTTACCCTACCCTGCTCACATTCACCCCAGGCCATGATCTTTAGTCCTCTGCTAATGAAATTTGTCATGCACGGCACATAGCCACACTTGGAGGCTGAAGCAGTCTCCCATCTGACACACTCCCAAGGCAATAAGAGCACAAGAACTAAACCAAGGGACCTGTGGGGAGCAGTTAGATGGCTGAGGCACCAGTACACTTTAACCCAGATCTAATACTTTCGGTCTGAGTGGATATGAGAATAACAATTTCACTCCCTCCTATAGTAATGCATATGATTAAAAGATTAAATTATACAGGAAGAAGAATTTGGTTTGTAGAAAATGTACTAACTAAGCTGTTCTCTTTCTTGATTAATTATCGTTTTTCAGTTAAGGACAGAGAAGAAAATCTGCATGTTTACTTCTCTAAGCCTGGCTTTTTTCCATTCATTTTAAAGGGCTGCACTGGATTTCCCAATGACTCATTTCCATGGTATGCATCCTCTCAGCGCGTGCTAGTGAACTCCCTTCAGAAGACTAGAGCGCTAAAAGCTACAAGATTCTCTCCTCCTTTAGTCCAGTATATACTAGCTGATTTTGCACATTAATTTATTCCAATATGGAAGAGAGAAATATTCAGACCTAGCACGTCCTGTTGAAATAGCGGAGGGGGGGGGAATATAGGTACCAACGGGATGTGTTTATTAATATGCAAAAAAAATGGTGGCTGTTGAAGGTGAACTGCTAGAGATAAGAGTCAGGTCATAGGAGCTGGACCAAAGGCGACTGCTACCAAACATGAGCTGACAAGGAGCGTTTGCCTAAGTCACTTCTTAGCTGCTGCTGCCTGAAACCTTCCATGTCTGTTTAAACTCACTGGTTTGACTGCTTCTCACAGAGACTTGTCTGTGTGAGTGCCTGCAATTTGTTCCAGTGTAAGATCCAGCAGGTTAGCTGAAACCATTGCTGAAGGTCATGCAAGGCACCTGCTTGTTTTTGCCCTGAAATAGATTCAAAGCTTTCCCACAGCTGGTTACAGCTACAACACAGTTCCAGAAGGTATTTCTTACTGTCTTCCAGCTATTATATATCTCCGATCTCACAGAGATTTCCTGGCAGCAACCATGTAGACAGGCTGTGTGTTTGTACTAATGTATTAATTGGGAATTTACAGTAGGTATGTTAACAAGTATACAGTGATTAAACTCAATCTTATAGCAGCACAGACAGCTATAGACATACCCATGTGGTTAGGCTTGTCATGGAACAAGGTACTGTTCAGTGTGTACCAAGACTTTGAAACTTGAGTGCCACAGAGCACCCAAATCAAAGTCAGCAGAAACAAATGACAAAGTTCAAACAAAGAAACTTACTTTGGAGCCAGCACTCTTGGCTGCTGATAAAATAATCTGTAAAAAGGAAGAAATAGCCACTGAATAATACATGAATATGCCCGAAAGACAGGAACAGCAGTTTAAAGGTCAGGAAATAAAAAGCCACTACTTACTGGGGGAAAAGCTGGATTAGCTTCTCTTCTGTATATTGGAGTTTCATGGAGCTGCATTTTGAGGGGGAAAAAAAAGATTGTAATGCTTTTCCTAAAATACAAACCAGGTTCAGCTTCAGCACCTGCTGCTGTACTGACAGCTATCCAAGTCCTTGCTCCAGTTGCTGTGCACACTGCTCCGCCCGGTACAGAGAGTTAGACATTGCCTGTAAGCACCTTCAAAGGCTGTCAGATGAGTAACAGTTTTGAAACCGAGCACGAAACAGAACAGGGACAGCGAGATGCTGGGAGGTCTCCAAGTCTGTGGGTAAATCAAGAGTTCAGGGATCAAAATCCAGGGAAATGCATGCTTGTTGAGGACTGCCAGTACTGGTCATGTATGTGCTCTGTTCCCTGCATAACTGTTCCTGTTCACCCATAGGGCTGAACTACCTGAAATATATCACACTTTAAACAGTGTTCAGAGAAATAAGCATCTTACCAGACAGAATGTTTTTTAACGGCTTGAAATAATCAGAAATGCTTCTATAAGAGATCATATTTTCTATTTGCATTTTTTAGTTTTGTTTTTACAAGATCAGTAGGTCATGATAAAGGATGGGAAAAGCTGTGGCTTGTCATGTTACAGCTGTGGTCCAATATGGCAGTGAGGTCACTTAGGCCCTGTACCTGCCCCTCCACAGTGTAAATTCTCATTTATGCAGCTTCAAGGTAGCTTTTGGGACCCATGCTAAGTCAGTTAACTGTACATTAGTTTGCATCACACAATGAAGCTGAGTCCTTAAACTGTAAAGTTTCTGGACAAGCAGCTACCCCTTTCATTTGTCCACAGCAGGCTTCTGGTCCACAACTCAAGTGCTGCCACAACACAAATACATTCATTAAGTGAGTGGAAAGCACAGATCATAGAGTGAAGAAAAACATGATTAAGAGACTGGGGGGTTATTCCTAACTCCGCCAGAACTCCTTATGTGATTGTTCATTTCACCTCTCTGACTTATGTTTCCCCATCTAACAAGCTAGGATACTTAATCCACATCCCAAAGCACAGTGAGATCCTGTGTGTATATATGCACGTGTGTGATTACACCCTGATAATAAAGCCAATGTTAACTTGTTAGTCACGGTCTCTGTGACCCACAGCCAAGGCCTCACTCACGCTGTAAAAATACCGAGCTGTCCTGAAGGGCAAGCAGACTAAGACGGAAAAGGTTGCATTATTATCATTTTCTTTTAAGAGAATAACTAATTATAGATTAATAAAATACAGAACAAGTGACTACCTGTTAATAACTACTTATACGTAACTAATTATAGATTAATAAAATAAAGAAAAAGTGACTACCTGTTAATAACTACTTATACTGTCAGTGAAGTACAGCTCCTGTAACAATGATCTGTGTTATTCATTACGTATAAAAATGGGATACTTACAAGATTTCAGGGCAAGGAAGGTAATATGGGAGGTAGTGCACTTTTCCATTCCCAGTTGTAATCCTGTGATAACAAAGAAACATTTTAAGGTAGGCAATGTTAAAAGGTATCTTGCTAGGATTTTCCAAGATCTTCTGAGAATCTGGCATAGATCTTGAGAAGTAACTCTAGCTAACTGCATGCCTACTTTACTAATTAGCATAGGATCCAGTGTATCCACGTTTTAATGTAATATACTGCTACTAAAGCATAAATGGGAAGCTCAGGACAAAGCGAGTCCAGAAGCATTCAGCTTGTAACATCAGGTCTAAGTACTATTATTTACATCAAGTGGTCTGCAAAATGTAGGTGTACACATTTTTGAAAAGCGTACACAAATTAAGACACATAAGGCTATGCCCAAAATGGATAAATATGCAATATACACTGATGTGACATACTGACAATTCCTGTAACTTTAAATGGTCTGTGTGTGCCTTTTAATTTGCATAGCAGACAAATTAATACTTTAATAGTTAATAGAAATGCCTGATCTCAGATTCCTTTCAAATAGTGTTTGAGCTTGCTCAAGAGAATCTGTAAAGCATACTCAGTAGTCAGTATACTCAAAGCTACAAACATTCTCAATGTTTGAAAGCTACCACGTTTGATAGCTACAAAGCTATCCCTAGTTACCTTGGCGTGAGTTTAGACTATTTGAAAAGACCTGTTTTAAGGCCTGAACTGAAATGTAACTGGAATATTCTATACTTGAATATTTGTTTGTGAGTCAGATACGGTGTTAGCAGCCTAATTTAGACACAATTGGTCTTTTTTTCTCTCTCCCTTCAGAGGTTTCTCCCTCTACTAGTGTTACTTTACCTATTATACGAATTACTGTTCTTTGTTACAGCTCTAACAGGGACTTTCCATAAAATGCACTGCCTATATTTTTCTGCTACTGTGCTTTTACCACAGTATAGACAGGATATTTTAAATATGACCAAGCTTGCCAGCAAATGCTTACCAGATAAATACAGTAACAACAGACAGACCGACCAGAGATGCCACTACTTTCCTGGAAATCATGTCTTCTAGAGTAGAAGGAATGGCAACTTCTTACTCCCAGCAGCTTTCAATGTGCAAAGAACAAAAACACAAGAGAAACTGGCTATAAATACCTCACTATGAGAGAAATTGATTATTTTATCATAGGAGCATGAGGCTCTCCAAGCACTTTCATTTTAATACAGTCTCTCCGACATCAGGAACACGGAAGGAACCAGACTGTAAGAGCCAAGCCACTTAGTCACTGAGGCAGTTCCTGTAAATGGTCTGAGAAACTGCTCCATTTCAGTGAGATCTAATCATAGTTATAAGTGCATGGGGAGCGCTTTTCTGATTCGATTCTAGTTTCTGTAGATTCCATGTATTCATCTAAAGCACACACCCTTTGCAATCTAATAAACTCACCAAAAGCAATCATATCAGGTGATACATAGAGCTAATACAGTTATGCCTTTAGCTGATAAACACCATCTTTCACAGAAGAGTAACTGCCAGAGACAGCTCCCTCCAAAGATGCATGTAGGGGAAAGGTAAACTGAGGTCTGATACAAGCAAAGAAACATTATGTGACAATAATAATGCAGATTAGGTAACGATATTTCTCTGTAAGTCAAAGAAATTACACTTTTTTCAACAGCCATAAAAATCAACTTCCTCTAGTTCAGCTGTCTTACCTTAAAAGCTCAAATTAATCCCTTTTCTGTTCCCCGGGGAAGTAAAGGCTCCCACATTGTGAACCATGGGACCTGTGACAAACACACAAACCTTTGCATGTGGCCTCCAAAGGGGCTTGTTACAAGCACATTAATTATTATAGGCTCCATTCATTATTACCTTTAGTGGATGCAGAACTATGGTACTGCGGATAAGTCTCATGTGTGCAAGCTCACTTCCGTCTCCTCAGCATTCTCTGCGTCCACATAAAGTGCTCTTCTGCAAAGCAATGTTTCCAGGCTGCTGCTGTAGGGACTGTAATGCAGTCTCGAGGTAGAGGAAAACACTTTCTAGCACGTGACTGAAGCCCGGGGAAAAAAAAAAAGGGCTGTTTGTCAAACTCCTATTTATAGACAGTAGCTTGGTGTTAGTGGGGGGAACCGGTACAGGGCACTTCTTTCAGGAAGGCTGAAGTAAGCATCACAGAGATCTTTTCTGTCCTGGCCCTTGGTAAGGCATACAACAGTGCCAAAGGATCTGAAAAGTCAGTGGTCATTTTCCCACTTTAATTTCTTTGGTTATAAAAAGACAGGTAGCAAAAAGTTCTTTAATTTGCTTTATTATGCCATACAGAAATCCTCTCTGTTGCTTCTTCCTCATTCTCCTGTCAACCAATCTAATCTGCTGTCACCAAGAAGCATCACAAAATCGCGCTTTAAAAAAAAATTTTATATATATATATATGTGTATATGTACA
>NW_009608437.1:0-1483 GCF_000690535.1 Cariama cristata
TGCAGACTTCTCAGTATAGTCCTTGGACTCTGTTTTCCCTCTCTTTATCTAATTGCTTTTTGGCAAGACCTCAATGTGTCCATTTTGGCTTTTTAAAATAACATTTTGCAATCACACCACCTTCTGCTATCTTATGAACTGTCTGCAGTTCACAGACCACAGGTTGACTAAACCAGCCCCAGACGAGTTTAGGCATCATTCCCACGTTAAACCTTTTATTTCAGTAGACCCCAGCAAATGCTGCTCGCACAGACGATGAGAGAACAGTAAATATAGAGTCAAAATTTTGGCTGGCTGTGCTCATGATAGCCTTTGCTTTGATGGTCCCTTAAAAGTATTTCTATTATATACCCCCACACACACCTTCCCCAGTGTATGACCATGAAATTTCAGCCAAATTACAGTGCAATCCTTTGTCTTGATTTCAATTCCTATAATGATTAGCCATGCATGATTTTCTTTTTCTTTTTCTTTTTCTTTTTTTTTTCCTGGACTGTAATGCATTATTATCAGATTAGTATGCTAATTTATACTACAAAGAAATTAAAGCATTTGCTGTGGCGTAAAGTTATTACTTTAGATATAAATCCCTTGTAGCAACATATAGTAACTCTCCATTTTAATGCCAAGCTGTGACGGGTACAGTTGACCCCTACCCGTACTTTTGTTTGGATTGACTACGGAGCAACAGGTCTCATGCCCTGTGGTGAACCTGCGAGCTGGAAAGCTCCTGGCTCACCTGCGAGGGAGTGGAGGTGCCTTGGAAAAATATTTCAAAAGGCGGTTTTGAAGCCCAAAAATGCAAGATAACCAAAGAACAGAACAAGATACTAGAGTTAAAATGAAGACGTCTATCTTGTCTACACTATTGACTAGCAGTCAACTACTTTATCCTATAAATATTACTATCAGGATGAGCCTAGTTTGAGCTCTCCTCGAATCACAGCTGGACTGTGTGCCCAGTGACTCTGCCATTGAGCAGTGTCATCTCTCAAGATTTGAGATCCCTTACCTGAGACTAAGAGATTCTTCCTTGCCCAAAGTGGAGACACCTTACCCGCGACAGATCCTCGGTAAGTGACTGATAGCACGCTGAATTAACACTAATAAAACAATACTAATCCATGTAGCTACTCAATATTATTATAAACATTGTACAGATAATTCCATTAGGCATAAACTGTTGTCCAAGTCTGAGGTTAAGATTGGATGTAGCCACACCCAGGCTCCATAAGGAGTTTAGAAAGCAAGCGGGTCCAGTCTGAACCTCCTGACTCAACAGGAGGGTCTTCCTTACCCTTTGTGTCTCTGGTCTCTGTGTGCATCGTTCTAACTCAATTCTAACTCAATTTTTCTACGTATGTTTCTTCTGTGCAGTAATTAATAAGGTCAACTTTGCCATCGAACTTACTGAACCTTGGTAAATCATTGTTAAACTTCGTTGAATTCCATCAAATTTATTGAACTCTGTCAAATTATTGTT
>NW_009608438.1:0-4645 GCF_000690535.1 Cariama cristata
AATAGACACAGGAAATATTCTTTGGGAGTCAAAGTCAGAAAGAAAGTGCGGAAACATTCTTATCCGGGAAACGCTCTGATAACTTTCCCCAGTTTCTTATTTGTGTACTATTGAATATTTAAAAAATAGATCTAACAGTTCTACTTTTTAAGTGGGTTATGTTGCTGAAAGTTAGTGTGTCTCATACCTGTGTCGTCTGTGTCGTGTACTTTAAAGACCAACTTTTGCAGTCAGCACGTAACCCTGTAGCCACCCACCCCGTGTCCCAGCAGTAAAGAGCCCACGAGGTGAATTGGTGGTAAAAAAGCTACTGTATGGATTTGACAATGAATTGGTGATCTTTGGCGTGTTTCTGGAGTGGTGCTGAAATTCGAGCGGAGGGTCTGGCAGGCCAGAAGACAAGGCACAACTGTGGGTAGCTCATCCTTTTGAAATTCACCGATTTCCAAAATGGTTATTTTGAGGCCGCTTTTGAGGGGAGCGGCGGGGGGTGAGGCTCCCTGTTAGCAGCCGCGTGTGTCTCCCGGTGAGGGTTCAGCGAGGGGGAAACACAACCCGGACCCTCCTGCGTATCCGTCTGTGTGCAGTCGGCTGTCGGTCAAATAGGTGTGGTGGTTCTGAGGTCCCTATTGAGTCACTTTGGCGACCCGCAGGCCACAATTTTATGGGAGGGGAAAGAGAAAACCTGCAAGGGTATGAAGACAGATGACGGAACCCAGGAGGGCTGGGACTGGCAGGAGCTCAGGGGTCCTTGCCTGGGGGATTGCGCATCTCCAAGGATGGAGACCCCATGGCCTCCTTGGGCAGCCCAGCCCCGCGATCGATCGTGCCGTCGGGTGAGAACGGCAGGGATGTGGGGCGGTGGGTCTGCCGGCACCCCTCCTGCAGCGGTGAGGGGGGCTGGGGCTGGGTGCAGCTCCTACAGAAAGCACGGGGGCTTAGACTTTTTATTCTGGTGAGTATTTGGATCTGGCGGGAATGGTCTCAGGAGGCTACAACTCTCTACAAAAACAGGCAAGAAATTGTGGAATCGGGACCGGACTTTCCTACAGTGTTGAATCTTGTAGCTCATGTGCTGTGGACCCGTTCTTGTGCAGGGAGATGCAGCAACATCTGAAGAGGGGTTCTGCTTTTTGTGATGTGGAAAACATTCTAGTTCTTTTGCATGTATCTTTTTGTTCTTATATCTAGTTAGTATATATACTTATGTATCTGGTTAGTATCTCATACACTGGTTTAGTATACTGCTAAGCCTAGCCATTTTTATTTTTCTGTTTATATCTGAGAAGCTTTCTACCGATAGCATCTTCCCTCATGAGCTTGTGAATCTCTTCTGGAGTCCCATGAGTAGTTTTATCTGCACTAATGCAGACAGTGTTGTTCTGGCTCCTCAAGTTCAGGTTCAGTCATAATCTGGCTAATACTTTGCATGCAGTCTAGGCTAATGGTCATTCCTGCCGTCTGACTCTTGTTCAGGTGGTTGTTTTACATCCTGATGACCGTAAAACGCTTTTCCCTACCTGTGATGAACGCAGTCTTGTCTCGCGTATCATCTGTTGAAACTGCACTCACAGAGATAATTTTCCTGGTCTGTCACAGATAATTTCACACCTTGTCTTGCCTCTTCATTTATTTCACATTCTCTTATTTTGAGAATAAACTTCCTGACTTAACATAAAATTCCCTTGCATTCTGCAGCCTTCCTAAGATGTTTTTTGTCAAATAATAGTGGGAGGTTGGCTCCTGGTTGGTTTTTTGTTTGGGGTTTGTTTGGGGGGTTTTTTTGGTCAAAGTTTCCTATCTTGATTGCTTGCTCACTGGATTTGCCAGGAGATGTGTTTTTGCTCTATCCCAGAATGCTTCTTAGGCTTGGGAAACCTCTTTGTAAAAATCTACAAAACTTTCTTAAAAACTTCCAAGGGGGCACTGTAAAAATTTGACAGGGGTTGAACAACTTGTATATGGAAAGCAGCAGCCTTCCATGCTGACTTCTAGCCTGCTCATCTCCCTGTATTCTTACATTTTTAACAGTTAATATATAAGTACGCATATGTTTGCGTATATGTCTATAAAATACATATATATGTATACATAAAAAAAGATTCTTTGGGGCATAGGCTTTTTTTTCTCAGGTGTCCATGTGGTGCCTGGCATGTGGGGGTACTGGTCCGGGGCTGGCATTCCTCCTTGCTGCAGTTCAAGATTTCACATGGAGCGGGTGAGCTGAGATGATGTGGTGCTGGGCAAAACCTCTGATGGAAGATGAAAACAGGAGGTGAAGCTGCCAAGTGTTTACCTGGGAAATGTGACGTGAGAAACAGAGTCAAAATAAAGGTGGATGGAGGAGTGCAATCAGATGGGAAGCGAATCACAGAAACCTTGAAGGAAGGCTGCCCAGGGCAGTAAATTGGGTAGCAAAACCTGCTCGCCTTCTGCTTTAGCTAGTAGCTAAGCTCTTTGTTGTCCCAACCACCGTGCTTCTCTAAATTTCTGCCATTATTTATGTAACTTCTGTAATTTATTCCTTATCTAGCTCACTGTCCTACTTTACCCCTTATGATTTCGTTTGTGTGAAATTAGTGCTACTTACTATTAAGCATATGTCAAAAAGATGTTTTTATAAAGCATGGTAGGTAAATCGTTTTTCACTTTCACGAAAAAAGACACTTTACAAAATAATTTTGCAGAAGTAATACCCTGAGCAGCTTCGCGCTGGTTACAGCTGTGCAGCCTGTCCAACGGCTGCTCACGCTGTGAAAGTAGTTTAGTTTTTGCGCGGGGGGCTGGAGTTTGAGGTGGTTTGTCCTTGTGGTGCAGTGGCAGGGGCCAGCATCCTGGGGGGGGGCCAGCATCCTGGGGGCGGCCAGGGGAGGGGGGAGTTAGCAACCCCCAGCCCAGTTGGTCCCAGCTGGTACTGTAACTGCTGCAACACGCTGGAAATCGGAAGATTGGAGGGGCTTATTCATTTGCTTTCTGGTGGTTATACTTTAGAGAGCGCTTGTGTCATGTTTTCAAGTTTCTTTCTGCATCCACCAGTGAGAAATTACATTTTTCCTAGGGATAATGACAGAGATACTCACCTGGCCTTTGGAGTTTTCTTTAGGGGGAAAAAAAAAGGCATAAATCATGAACACAAAGCAAAACCTACGGAGTGGTGAGACAACCAATGCAGCTGTAGGAGCTGACAACGCAGGTTGTACTTGATGCCTAGTAAATGCCTGTGAACTGTTGGCCAGTACCATGTTGCCTGGGTTGAATAGCAGTAACCTTAGTTCCTTGGGTAAACTACTGCTTTGTGGTAGTCAGTTGACTTCAGCAGGTATATTGTAAAAATGTGCTTTAATTTCTGTACTGTTTGCTTGCTCACTGACACGATCCTTCCTTGTTACTGGTTAAAATCCACAAAAACTAATTTGGACCCTGATTTGGCAAAGCATGACTGTGAGGTCAGCTGTAGAGATAGGAATGCTTTAGCTCAGTTTCCATCTTTTGTTTTGCAGAGTTGTATTGAAAATTACAGAAAGAATACATTATTACCCTTTATTAATGTCTGTCACTATTTTTGGTCAGTTTCAAACAAAAAGCTTCTTGCCTGAAAAATGGAAAATTGTGCAGGACGTTAAGACGGAAAGCCAAAGTAAGTGCAGTAGGTCTGATGAAGCTTGCTTTGACAGTTTTTCTCTTTGAAATGCCAGTTTGTTTTTTGGTAGCCACTTTGCAACCGGGAGGTTTTTTTGCAAGCACTGTAGATATTAAATACCTTTTACACCACTACCCACTGGTCATACTTGTTTGAAAATAACATAATTCATTAGATTAATCTGTCCGCACCTGCAAATGCATAGTCAGCTTGATAATTTTCTTTGAAAAAATTGATTAGTAACATATTAAAATTAAACCTTTATTCAGGTGGTGCTGAGACTGTATGCTCTCCTGAGAGTAATGAAAGCTTTGATACTTCCCTCTGGTGGTGGGCATAACAGTCTTATCTGTGGTATCCATAGTGATACTGAGGAAAAAATGGTTATTTTTATGAAATGTAGTCTGTCCTTTTTGATTGGGAGACAAATGGAAATTGGATAAATGTGTCAACACTTAAAAAAAACAAAAGATAAAATAACTGTCTGTAAAGACAGCAAGAGGAGAGCGTGGCATTTCGAGTACAGCATCAGAGCCAAGAGGTTTGGGGTGGGAGCAGCTGCGGTGAGGTCGTGCCACCGTACCGAAGGAGGTCTGTTCTAGGAATATTGCCTCACGCGCTGACCTGTCACTTTATGCTGAGTAGAAGTGTCTCGTTTTAACCATATACGGTAGGACCAGGGAACAAATTAAACTTTGTTTTGTGACCTCTGGTTGTACTCGGATAACTTTTATTGGACTTCTTTGGGTGAAAGTAAAGACTTCTGGACTGGATCCTCAATTTGAGTTTCAGTAGACGTTTATTTTACAGAAGAAGTGGACTCTCTTATCTTTTTCTTGTTGAGGGGTCTCGGAGCGTAAGGCTGGAGGCGTAGGAGCTCCGGAGGTGTCTGTGCGGGGATGGGCTTAGAGAAGTTCGTGCGAGAGGGGACGTTTCCACAGGGAGAGGAAGGGCGGCCTGGGGAAGGCAGCGGTGATGATGTCTGAAGCGGGAGCCAGAGCATCG
>NW_009608438.1:4674-6340 GCF_000690535.1 Cariama cristata
CGCCCCGGTGCAGGAGCCGGTGCCTCGGCGAGCTCTGGGTCGGCCTCCTTTCCCAGCCGGGCGTTTGAGGGGGAACAACCACACGGACGCAGCAGTTTCCAGTGTACCTGACGCTTCTGCCCGCTTGTCCTTTGTGGTGTGGGGCAATGCAGTAGTTTGAAGCCAGAACTGAAATTAGATGACGCCATTCATGTTGCAGGTTCACCCGCGGAGTTGGTCACGCAAACCACTTAGGTTGTGTATGGTTTGTTATGAACAAGGTTTCACTTTCACAAGTGTGAGTGTGCTTGGCTGAGAAACCATCAGGCTGGGGATGTGAAGAGATTTGCAAAGAAGGGGAGGCCACCAGTTCTTTAGTGCTGGCATTTTGTGCAGTGCGTGGGACTTGCCAAACTAAAAAAAGGTGCAGGCTTACGGAGCTGGACGAAGTCTGTGTGCTTAAAAAAACATAACAAGTTTGTACGTCCGTTGATGTGATGAGGAACAGTCAGACGATCACGTGAGGCTGGGGTGCCAATAGGGTATATTTCTGATCTGTGCATGTTTTGTTGCTTTGGGGTTTTTTAGAATTTATTTTCAGCAATGGTTGATTTTTCTCAAACTCGAGAGAAAAGTTGTTCTCTCTGCTGTTCATTAGCCTGCAGTTTCTTTGTGTTAACAGAGCATGTGTTCTCGCAGTCAGGCGTGTTTTCAGAGAGCCTGCGCTGTCTGACACAGTGCACGCTAACGTTCCTTGCTTTTGTTGTCTGCCTGATGTTTCCTTCCTTGTGAATCTATATTTAGTTTTTAAAAGTATTTGCTGTGGCATAGGACTCCAGGCAGTTGCCTTTCAAGCAAAAGGAAACGGTTCTCTTTAGGGATAAGAGTGAACGAAGGGCAGGATTTCCTGTGGAAACTCACCCACATGAGAGTCTGCTTTTACTTTGAACTTAGTGGTGAAAAGGCTAAATGAAAAACCTGGACAATTTACACCAACATAAAAGATTTATTTTTTTTCTTTTTCTCCCCTGTGACCAACTCCTTTGTACTTCTCGGCATGTTTACTGTAGCTTGAATTAGGCCTTCTCTTGGAAGGTGGGGAACAGGGCCGTTCCAGCACCGTGTGTCGGAACACGCTTGTCCAGCACTGGCAAGGTAACTTGGTGTGGTTTTACAGGCAGTTACTGGTGCGCGGTGCTTGTGCTGAGAGCCACACACGCGGTCGTCCCAGTGCAGCTTTGTGCCACGCAGCGCCGGGGAAGTGCTGCGGAGTCCCTCCGCTGAGGAGGAAAAACCGGCTTTTTTGGTACGGAACAGCAGTGGCGGGTAGGATGAGCTCTGAGCGCAGCAGATGTGTTCCCTGGTGAATGTGTTCTGTTTTCCTCTCCCTTATTAATAACTAAAAATAGCCTGTCTTTCAGAATAGAGTCACTGAAAGGCCGGGCCTGTCCCGGAGTGGGCGAAGGGGAGCAGAGCTGTGTGGCTGTGCCGAGGAGCCCTGGTTGCCACCGTGCGGTTTCAGGGGTGTCGCCGGGGCGAGTGCCCCGTCTGCGCTGGGAGAGGAGCTCCCTTTAGGTGGACAGGTGATTTGTTTACAGTGTAGGAGCTCAGAGAGCTTTGCATACGATTTTAATTCCTCCGATAGCCATGTGTGCCCCTGTGGGTGGGTACGGCTGGAGCCACCCGA
>NW_009608439.1:0-15669 GCF_000690535.1 Cariama cristata
GAAGGAAGGTTAAGGCCGGACGGGTCAGCTGGGCTCTGAGCGTTAAGGCAGCTCTCTGGGTTCAAAGTTTAGCTGCAGCACAGTATTTAGGGAATAATCCCAGTTTAGGCCGGGAAAACCGGGACCCCCAGGCATTGCAGTGGGTATGTGTGGTTCGCTCGGTGTCGGTGGCTCTTTGAGCGTTGTTTGGGAACAGAGCGAAAGCAGAGATGCGATCCAGGGATGGACAATGTCCCTGCTGTTGTCGGCCTCCTCCCGTGAAGAGCCTTGGTTTGTGTAATGTGAGGGACAGGAGTCACGCGTGGCACAGCGAACACCCTCAGCTCCTGCCTTATCCTGCCTTTAGCCCTGGAGCCTGGCGTGTCCCCGACACGAAGCAAGGCTGAGACAGCGTGGTGAATAAGAGTAGTCTAGTAACATGATTAGAGTTCTCTTCTAATACACTGATACGTATCAATACTTTGATTTTTGTAGCAATTAACTTTTCCTTACTTGGGAGGGCCCTATAACAAATGTATTTATTCTGTGTGAGCAATTGTAAGCTTCAAGTCATGTTTTTAATAGGTTGTTTTTCCTTCAGTGCTTCTGATAGCCTTGCTTCTCTTTCAAGAGATGCGTTCTACTGACATCTTTTTTTGTTGTGTGCTTAAGTTCCTTATAGTTAACATTTCTTTTTTGCTTAAGGGTTCGTTTTGTCAATGTAGAAATTTTAAAAGGTCTTACTGACTGCTTTCCTTGGCATGTGTTGTGACCGTATCTCTGTTTCTTACAACACATTTGGTGGAAATAGGGTGCTTATATCACTCGGAAGACGCTTTTGAGAAGCAAACTTACCATTCTTGTCCCTGATGGGCAAAAATGGGGTGCTTACCCCACTCTGAGATGCAGGAGGATATTAAATTCCTTAGCTTGGGATATTAAAGCTCATCTAAAGCTGAAATATCACAGCTGCTTTTTGAGGGGCCGGTGATACCCCAGGGCTGTGATCGGCTGTGTCCAGAAGTGAGTTCTGTCGCTGAAGTGCAGGTGCAGGCTAATTGCTTTGGCCAGTATGAATATCTTTGTTTGGACTCACAGCCTTTGTATTGTGGAATTCCAGCTCCCAAATAATGAGATCTTAGGTCAACAACCAAGAGGAGCTGAGTCAACAGTGAAGGAAGAAATTGTCTTTGCCCAGTCATGAGATATGCGTGTGTGCTTCTTTGGAAGAGACAGGGGGGTTACTGCTACATATAACATATTTGTCCAGATAACAGAGTTAGGAAGTGAATTGCTCTATCATGTTTCACCTTTCCTTCTTCGCTTAATAAATTATAACTATATTCCCAATAAAAACAATCTGTTGGTTGATGTCTTTTAGTGTAGTCAGTCAACCCTAACCAGTTTGAAGTGACTTGAAAAATGACAAACACTCAGTGTTGAGTTTTTGGCAGAGGTTGTCCTGGAATATGTGATTTTAGTCTTAGATATATCTTTTTTTATGGTAAAATGTGAAAGCGCTCAGGGGCATCAGTATTTGTATGACTTGGATCAACACTTAAGGGCTTGTTTTTGCCCTTAAGATACTGCTCACTTCTTACTTTGTTTACTTCTCCCAACAGATGAAACAGAATTCAGAAATTTTATTGTCTGGCTCGAAGACCAGAAAATCCGGCATTACAAGATTGAGGACCGAGGGAATTTAAGAAACATACACAGCGATGACTGGCCAAAATCTTTTGAAAAGGTATTTCATTGTTTCAAACACTATTTTAGATGGTGATGTAAACGACGATTAACAGCTGCTGTAGTTGTTGAATGTAAATGTCTCTGAATATTTGTCCTGTCTCTGAACTTTGCATTTCTAGGAATTTAAATGTATTATTGAAGCCAAACTGTAGGAGTTAAGATGGTAGAACTTTTTGTACATAATTTTCACTCAGCTTTGTTTTTCCAGTAGGTAGGGTATCTATCCTAATCTGGGTTTTTTTGCCGATCTGATTCAGCTCTTGAAGTAGAGAGAAAATTGACTACAAATAAACAGCTTTTTCTGCATTAGTGATTCTTATGTGCCAGAAGGAAAATGGATTAGGCTGATGTACTCGTAGACTTTGCAAGCATGTGGAAGAAAGCTACTGCAGCTCCTCTCTACACCTCTTGTTATTTCAGACATCATTTTCCACTGCTAGCTCAAAGCATGGCAAGCAGCCATCATTTTGTGAGTGATTGCCTGCATGCTCGTGAGCATTTTGAGTCACCACAGGACTGTTGAGCTTTCCCTCTTGGTTCCCGTTTCCTTTCTCTCAAAACAGCCCTGCGAGGAGCTGAAAATGCTGCTCCGCAATACTCAGTGCCCATTCATCTCACTTTTTTCTCCGCTGGAACCTCTTGCCTTGCTCACTGCCCAGGAGCATTGGAGTTGCAGTGCTCATGCTTTGCAGGAGGGAGCCTAAAGCATTCTAATGTCATGTACGTAAGTGTATGTGGTATTAGAATTCCTGGCAGTGTTGTGGTATCAGTGGTATCTTTCTTGGTTTGGCCAGACTGTCCTTCTCTGCACACCTGCCGGGGGAGCTCTGCCTGCTAACGCTCTCCAGCCCCTGGTGCCCTTTCCCTCCACAGTCCTGCTGCCGGAGTAGATGCTGTGCGGCCCTTCTGTCCTCTCCCTCTGGCAAAGGGGCACAGCAGAATGTCGCTGTGTTCTGGGCTTTGGGAGTCCTGGTAGCAGGCTGGGCTGAGTTCTATATTCTGGCTTCAGAAGAGCAGAAACGGTGTCCCAGTCACATTTTGTCCTCTCGCGTTGTATACAGTCCCTAAGAAAGGGAAAATTGCTTCTGCTGTCACTCAGAATCCTCTGATACCAGTATTGTGAAAGCCTTGGGTAGCATCCTTCCTGCTTTAGATGGGAAGTTTTTTCTGTAATTTGTTCTCTGCCCTTTCCTTTGCCTCCGCTTACTGTGTAAATGAACAGACAGCAAAGAAAAAGGCATTTTAGTTTCTCTGGCTGCAGTCTGACAACGAATAACATTCATTAAAAAGCAGATTCCACTACTAAATGGCAGACTTGAGTTAGCGAGTGCTCTAAAATGTCTCAGATCAGATGCCCCAGCAGGACATTTCACAATGCTGCTTCCTGTTAATAACTATCTCCTAACAACTGTAAGGTCTGTGGGAAAGTGACTGTTTACGAAACGGTTCTGTGCTCCTAGCTAATTCATACAGGTCAATAGCATTTATTTGTTTTCTCCTCTTTCTGCTCTGCAGTATATGAAAGATGTAAACTGTCCTTTCAAAATGCAAGAACGACAAGAAACAGTGGACTGGCTTCTCGGCTTAGCGGTTAGGCTGGAGTACGGAGATAATGGTATGGGTGAATATGTATATAATATTTCAAAATGGTAGGGAAATGTGGTTTACTATGTCTTAATTTGACAAATACTTCGTAAAATTAAAATATCAAAAGTATATATTGTTTTCTTAAAAGAATTTCATCTGCTTGGTTTTGCACCATATTCAGATGTGAACTGTTTCTCTTCAGCTCCTGTGGGACAGTGCAGTAGCATACTTGCATTTATTACTTTATTTCTGGATGTAGCAAGCCCTGTTGTATATATTTATACCCTTCTCCCTGTGGGATTGCCTTTATGGGAACTTACGCTAAAGTATATTAAATGCATTTTCTTTAGTACTACAATTATTTGAGTAAGTTATTCTTAGACCTTTGTTTTAGAGGGAGTAGGTCTGGAACCCTTGGGAACTAGGGCAAGGTTATGAAAAAGTTGAGTTAAATCTCAACAGTCAGCAGCAGTTTCATTTCCTTATAGTGAGAGCAGATACAAGTGTAATTACTGGGGAAAACATAATAATAGCCAAAGTACTGTTTTCCATTACCTTGAGTTCCTGCAGGACTGAGCTCTGCCCAAGACAGGGATGGGATATAAACACCTGCAATCTGTAGAGCTGATTCTCAGTCCCTCGTGATGGAGAAAATGAGCTGCCTGTGACTTGGAGGGTACATGAAAACGGAGGAGCCAGAAGGTCCCCCATCCTCAGAAGGCTTGAAAAACCTCTGTGTGGGTTGTAGATGAATAGCTGCAGTCAATAAAAGAGCCTTCACTGGAAATATTTTACTCACTGATCAGAACCAACTTCAGTCTGTAGTTCTTGAGCTCTGCATATGCTGCTGATTGAGGCAGAGGGCCAATGCTGGTTGAATTGATGGATTTTAAAAGCAGTAGAACTGTAAGGTGCAGCTTGTTCAACCTTCCGGGATGAAGACTGTAGGAAGAGCCTTAATCAAGAATGTAATGCCCTGTGTAAGTGTGGAGCATGCTCTGATGCTGCTCTGGATAATGCATAAGCTCTGTGCAGGGGGAGCTGTTAGGGTAGCTGAGAATGGCAGCCTTTGGGGACCTTAGTAGGGAGCTCCAGAAAGTCAGTGTCTAGGCCCAGAAGGCTCTTGGGCAATTACCACATGCCAAAAATACAGCTGTCGCAAACTACAGCTTGGCTCTAAACCTTTTGTCGTTAGCTCTAATGGTGTTCATGTTTGCTTCTTAATTTAACAGCTGATAAGTATAAGGATTCTACCCCTGATGGTGCTAAAAATACTGACAATACAGCCAAAAATGCAGAACCGCTGATTAACTTGGATGGTAAGTGCGCAGCAACCTACTGTACGGATGTGTCGTATGTGAATGTGTTCCATGGCCTGTGTGGTGGTCTTCAGATTTTAAGTTGTTATAATACTGAGATACATAAAGCCCAATTTAAAGCTTTAGGAGTGCAGAATCCATATATTCTTTCACTGCTGGCTGAAACTGCCTCTCTGTGAACAGTGTTTTGAGAGTTACTTTGAGCTATTTGTACTTGTCTGCATTCCTCCTAAAGGAAAGAGGAACTGCTCCACGTGAATCCCAAGTGTCTGGATGTGCACTGATGCAGAGCTTTTCCTGTTGGGAAAAAGGGGAAGGGCAGGGGGCAGAATTTTTCCCAGCAGAATGAGGTGCCCGGAGACTTGTTCAGGTACAAATGACTTGGGAGGGCCCTTAGCAGGCAATGAGGAAACAACTGAACAGTGTTTACCTTAAGAGCTTTGCAGAGAGCTCTATAAAACATGAATATTTACTGTGGGTTAGAGTAAAATAGCAAGATATGTTTTGACTGTAGACGCTACCATATCTTTAGAAAAAGCTAAGGAAACACGATGGCAGACTGTTTACTTCAATACTGTCACATATTATATGTTGGCTCAGTCATCCCTAGCTGTACCTCTGGTAATCATTTTAATTTTTTTGACTGCTAGGCACATTTGCAATAAATGGAAGTGGTAGAACATAGCTACTAAAATTAGCCCTAAATCCCCCAAGTCTCCTCCCGTTGCTCTTACAAAAAGACAGCTAGGAATTGGTTGTACCCTCACCCAGCAGGCCCAGTTCTGCTCTGCAGTGATAGACATATAAAAGGGAATGCCTTTGTGTAATTTGCTTTATTTTCAAAGACTTAACGCAAGTTTCCTGTGCAGTAGGACACATGCAGTGCGTTTGGCATTGAAAACGATGCTGTTTGTGCTTGGATGGTGTCCCGCAACCTGGTTACGAAACCTAGTGCATACTCTGATTGCTTTGTAGCCAGACTAAGCGATTGCTCACTGCTCTGTATCCATGGCCTTGCACATGCTTGAGAGCAGTCGATACCATGTGGAGTCAGAAAGCCAGTTCTGTCTTTTGGAGCCAGTTAAACTAGCATGTATTTTTAATGATGCTGATGACTATTTTTACAGTGAATAATCCTGATTTCAAGGCTGGAGTGATGGCTTTAGCTAATCTGCTTCAAATTCAGCGACATGATGATTACTTGGTAATGCTTAAGGTGAGTTTCACAGTTTTCAGATCTCCTTTCTTCCTTCTTTTCCCCAGCGGCTGATGCGTGTGTAATAGCTTGTGGTGCAGAGTTACTGCTGACTATGACTTTTTAGGCACAAATAGAAAGTAAAACTCATGTTTTACTTTCATGTTTATTACTATGTGCCTTTTCAAGCAGATAAGTACACAGAATATAAATAATGGAAATTAATGCAGGGATAATTATCTTGATAAAGAGTTCAATTCTAGGTGAGTTCCTGGAATTCCAGCACTGAAAACTGTTGTTCAGCTAACCTAGAGCACTTCAGATTCTGAGGTAGTGCTTTACATGTTTTTAATGAACCTCAGAAATGTTGAGGAACACACTCAAAGGAGAATATTGTATTCCAGTGCTAGAAATTAAGAGAAACTTGAAAACATAGAGGCTGAGTGATGCAAAGGATGTTTTAAAACAAACATCCGAAGGAGGGGAACCACAGTTAAAACCTTCCTCCTCCTCCTCCTTTTGGTCCTATGAACTGTTTACTCCTTGTCACTACTTAAGTCAGTTTAATTTATTCTTGACGACTAATCATGGCTTTTAAAAGCAGTAAATAAGCTATTTTTTTCTAAAGCATGGTTTCTTAAGGAAATTGCGGCCTGCAGTTATCCCATCAACCACTTTCTCATTCTCTCCAGTATGGGATCCTCCATTGCCTTCCCAAAATAGCCTTTGAATCCTTCATCAATCTTTAAAGAGCGGTGGAGATCTCGTATATCAAACCCCTACCCCCAAAAAAACCCCAGAACTCTACAAAAATCAGGGCAAAGGGATGTCTTGTAAAGAGAGAAGAGCCTCTGTGAATGGCGATGTTGAGGATCTGCAGCATGAGCTCAGCCCTTATTAGAGTTCCTTCAGGTCTTCTTACAGGATTGTCTCAGGCTAGCAAACTTTATCTGGGTTCATTTAATTTGGTACTAGCAATTCGAAGAGAGAGCAGGATGTGTTTTCTGCATAAATTTATTTACATTTCTGTCACTATTTCTACGTTTCCAGTCTCACTTTTTTCAGACAGAAGTGGTTGGACAAAACCACCAGCCTGAATTTTCTTGCTTTTAATTACGGTGGGAATAGATTCCTGCAATGGCAATTCATGTTACATGAACAGCAGCAGTGCTGGCTTTCAGGGTTTGGTGGTATTAGAATGTATCAGTGAAACTCTTTAATTCTGCACCACGGTAAGCAGGTGTGCAGTGTACGTTTGGAGAATTTATGATCCCTGTTCAGGCTTGGACACTCAGGAGTGGATGCTTAGGGAAGGCAAAAGGGTGCACACATGCCACCAACATCTGGCCAGACCTTGGCCAGAGTGAGCAGAGAGATATTTGGAGTCTCGTTTTATTAATTTAAATCTGGCAAGTAGATCAGAAAGCATCTGTGTAACACAGTTGGATATCCTTTTTCTAATGCAAAAGGCACTCAGAATTCTCTTATACAAGGTCTGGTTTCACTGCTGGAATTTAAAGTTAAACTCCTCATCAAATTACTCTTTTTGTGCAGGCTAGACCCGTCAGTTAGAAAGATTTCTAGAAGTGTTCAGTGGCAACTTTATAGTATCATTTCAACTTTAATCATGACCAAAACTGGGAGAAATCTTGAGGGAGAAACATGAAGTGATGACTGTTTCTGTCACATTTGGCTACTCATCAGGGAAAGTCTGAGGAATGTGTTTGACAGACCCAGTTCTTCTTGGTGGAAGTCTGCTGCATGGTATTCCTTCAGTTATTTTTAGAGGCATTTACAGCTGTAGGTATCAGTAACCGATAGCTTCGATACGATTTCATGCTGTGTACTGGAGCCAGTGAAAACAGATGAGCAGCAGGATTGTTAAAATCAAGGCTGTTCTTGTTCCTGTATTTAAAAATAGTTCCTTTCTGCTCTCAGTCTTTTTAAAAGCTGGGTGGGTAGCCTTGCTCCAGGTTTCTCTGCATGTGGAAGATGGTTCAGCACCTACTAAAAGATGCCGATAGCAGGATTTCCTTCCTGAAGAAGCTGTATTGCTGCAGCATTAAAGGTGTGCAATCTCAGAAAAATAAAAATGGTGCTACCACTTTGGGATGGTCATCAGCTCGTTCTGGAATTACAGAATCATTTTGGTTGGAAAAGACCTTTAAATCGTCAAGTCCAACCGTTAACCTAGCACAGCCAAGCCCACCACTAAACCACGTCCCTAAGCACCACATCTACACCTCTTTTAAATACCTCCAGGGGTGGGGACTCCACCACTTCCCTGGGCAGCCTCTTCCTGTGCTTGACAACCCTTTTGGGGAATAAATTTTTCCTAATATCCCATCTAAACCTCCCCTGGCGCAACTTGAGGCCGTTTCCTCTTGTCCTATCCCTTGTTACCTGGGAGAAGAGACCGACCCCCACCTGGCTACCCCCTCCTCTCAGGCCATTGTAGAGAGCGATCAGGTCTCCCCTCAGCCTCCTCTTCTCCAGGCTAAAAATCACAAGTTTTCCTGACTGTTCCTAGTACTTTACAGTTTGTGGCCCAGTAGTGGCTGAAATTAATAGTGTAGTGTCCCTGTCTCTTCTGCTTAAGCTGCCTTCCTGCAGCCAAAGAGACTACACCTGTGTAAGATACTACTTGCAAAGAATAGTGCTATTTGAAAAAGTTTAAGGTGTAAAAGAGTTTTCAAAAAAATCTTGCGCAAAACTAGGTTTGGGGTAATGCTAGGATATGATGTTGGCTCCTTTTCCCTTGGAATTGCTGAGAAATGCAAGACATGAATTAATTACTCTCGCCTTTAAATGTTTTTCCTAGGCAATTCGCATTTTGGTTCAAGAACGCTTGACGCAGGATGCCATAGCGAAGGCCAGTCAGTCCAAGGAGGTTTGTATATACGCTGCATGAGTGTAGTGTTAATTATTTCATGTCGTGTAAAGAAGTGTAGGCGTAAGTGCCATCTCAGTCAAAACCGGTTCTGTTTAAACACTTTGTTTAGGAGGATGCTGGAAACTTGCTTTATCTTCACCATCCTGGTTCTGAAAGACGCAGAGGATTATGGACAGTAGTATACAAAGCTCTTTTTGTTTCACTTGAATGCAAATACATATACCTGTATGATATATCATGTAAATAGCTGTTCCCCTGTCTTAGTTATTTGTTAGAGGATTGCCCTTGCTGTTCAGTGCAGCAGGCCTCCAGTATGAGAAGAAATGTATGACCTGGCTTTTCCTTGGAATTGGCAGCATTGGGTGCGTAAACAGGTTGAAGCGTTCCTTGTACGGAGTGTTTTGCTTCATGCATACACCTCATACGTGTTTGAGGAACGGGATGTTGGAGAGCCAACTCCTCCCTCCCTGCCTTCCCCAAAAAGAGGTGGTGAAGGAAACTTCTACGCTTAAACCTCAGATTTTGCAGAATCATTTTCTAACCACAAGCTATCTGTTTGTAAGATGTTCCAGGGGATGACCGTGGGTTTTTTCAGATTGTCATTTCTCAAACATCCCATTTCTCCAGCTGTTCTCTCCGGCATCTGGCACAGCAGCTGTTGGCGTTAGGTCTGGGGCACAGCCGGGAAAGGCAGCCTCTCTTGCCCTGCAGTTGTATGTTTAGAAGTGTCCCTACTGAAGTGACTGCATCTGGTCAAAGAGCGCAAGTCCCTTCATCTTTTCTGGCAGCTGCTCAGAACAATCCATGCTTTATTTATTACTGTAACACTGCTTATGGTGTTTACTAAGTGGCAATTGCAGGTGCTCCGAGTTGCTGTGCAGTAATTGCCAGAAGCATTGGAACAGTAAATCAAAGCTTTGATCTTGTATATCCATAAAACCATTAAAAGAGCAGGAAAATACGAAAGCAGCTGAGACTGCTGTATTCATTTTAGGTTCTATAACTACCATTAACAAAAAGCTGCTTTTGGTTGTTTACATAGCTGCACAGCTGACATGCAGGGATCAAAATGGGATTTTCTGTGTGTTTGGCAGAACTAGCTTCTTTGAGGAACACTGAATTTTTTTCATGACAGAGTTGTTCATATTCAGTAGGTCTTCGAAGCATCGTCGGGTCTTAGGTTGAAATGTTGCTGAATGTGATATATTTCACTGGGAGTGTATTCTCATTAGGAGTGCTAAATTTTAAGGGAGGTGGAGAAAAGGCAGGAGGTTGGAGGCAGGAAAACAGCTTTATCTGTGCCAGCAGTGATCATCAACATTGTAATGTACCAGATGAGTGAAGAAAATACCTTAAAAGCAGAGGGGATAGCTGGGTTGCAGGATAGAAGGAGAGGAAAAATAAACCTCTGCTTCTGGTTTTGGCTGGCTTGTCAGTGGCCAAAACACTAGCCAGTGACACTCTGTACGTTAAGCCTTGTCCCTGGAAACAGGTTATAAATGTCTGACTGCTGCACGGCAGACGGCTTAATATACAAAATGTCTTGAGTTGCATTCTTGGCAATATCAAGGTAGAGTGGGGAGAAGATAAAATAGATACAGAGATGTTCTCTGACTGAAGGATATGTATGAGGACTATGCTGAGGAAACTTATACTGCTGTACTTGTGGTTTAAATGTACCAAATAAAATGAGATTTATCTTGCTGGGTTCTCAAGGTACGGTTTTCAAGGTAAGATATGTCACTTTTTTTAGATACCTTTTGAATGGCTGGCAATTCAAGGTACTTGGTGTCTAGACAGGATTCAGGATTATACTGACAGACTTGTAGGCTGTCCTTCTGGGCTTCCTTTGCCTGATGAGTGTATCCTAGGTAGGATCAAGTACAACAAATGCTCTTCAGGATCGCTTTAAGGATTCTCCTGAAGCCTATGCCTGAGGCATAATTGAAAGCACAACAGAGTGGGTACATTTTCCCCCTACTCTGAAAACTGGAAACATTTTTCATTCCACTCCCAGGGAATCTAGTTTTACTGTTGAAGCTTCCAGTTACAGGAGAGATGGCTGCAGTGGTCAGGGCCATTGCAAGTGTTTTGAGCAGCATTTTTAAATTACATTTGTGGGGAATGAGGCTGTGAAATGAAGTAGCCTGTGTAGTTACAGATTTAAAGGTGCTCTTCATTTCTCTCCCTGTTTGAAACTGCTGTGCAAATGAACGTGTGCTTGTAGTTGTAGCAGCAGTGGGTGCCTGTACAGCCCAGAGCCTGCCGTGAGACCTCTGGTACGGACTGTGGGGCTTGGGAAAAGCCAGTCTACGGCTCTGTCAAAGACAACTTCCACCAGCCAAAAAGGAGCTAACGCACAGGGTGGTGGGAGGAAGGCAGGGTAAATAATGCTACACTACCAGGGTGTCTCAAAAGACCATCTCTGAAGGTGCCACTGCGGTCACTCGGCATTGGAGGTACCTGCAACAGTCCTGGGGAATTCATCCACAAAGAACCGACTGAATTGATGGCTTGTGGCTCGTGTGACTCTGAGAACACACTAGGGTGGCAATGAGCTCTTTGCAGCCTAAAGTATAGACATGATTTCTTAAAAAGTGTATATATGAAGTCTGATATTGCTAGAATCTGTTCGAAGTGGCATTAGCGGCATTTTTATCAACAAGCAGGTGAGATTTTTAACAATGGAGATGTGTTTTTAAGGTTGCAGTTGAACATCCATTTTATTGTAAAGGCCATGCAAAAGAACCGCTTTTTGAAAATGGGGTCACTCTAATGAGTTGCAGTCACCACTTTGTATTTAATGTGTGTTTTGATCAACTCAGAATTATTTTTTGTTACACCTATATAAAAGCCTTTAAAAGGAATCTTCACCGTTAGGTTTACAACCCCATCGTTGTAGCAATTAATGATATTGAACTTGAATGTTTTTGTCGTGCCAAATGCGAGGCATCTGGCAAATGTGCCAAAGCAAGCACTGAAAAAAGTTAGAGGTAATAAAAGCAAATTCTAAGATTTGCATTGTTTAAGTCTAATTTTATGTGCATGTTGAAACATGGTGAGTGATTGTTTAAGCATGACTGCTCCTCCACAGCTGGAGGAGGGTAAAGGAAAGAGAGCAATGCTTATAAATGACCACGAATAAAACTTTTCCTTGTACTGTCTTAATAGAGCAAGTGTTTAGAAAATTGACTGTTTAGCTTTATTCCGGAGCTTAACAGTTGAGAAAACGCTTCTGAGGATGTTGATGGAGGTTACAAGTTCAGTGCTTGAGAATCTCATTTGATTGCGGAGAATTTTTACAACTCTTTCAAACCAGCCAGTCCTTTGAAAACTGGCAGCTGTTTAAAGGCAATGGTTCCTAAGAAAGCCTAGTTTGTCCGTGCTTTTTGTTTGTCTGGGTAGCGATATTGCTGGATTGGGTGTTCTCCCGTGGTACTGTTGTTGGCCTTTTAAGGATTGAATGTGGGCAGTCTGTATCCAATGGGGTTCACTTGACAAGTAGGGGGATTATTAAGCATGAAAATTTTTCTTTATTAATACTCTGGGTTTGATGTTTCAGGACACAAAGGCACTCGTGCGTAATCAAGCACGATGGCTTCTTAAAGTTGTCACAGATGTCTATATAAGTAAAACTCAAGTGTCTTCTCCTCCAGAGTTACCTGCTCTAGTACTTGATTTTATTGTCCAAACATGCAAAATGGCATTTCTAATTATGTTTGACCATGCTTTTTCTTTTTAAAGGGTTTGCCTGTTGCTTTAGAAAAGCACATTCTTGGTTTTGACACAGGAGGTAAGTAGTAATGTTACTTTTAAATAGTGATGTGTGCCTTTGACAGAGTGTATTACTGTCAAATACGTAGCTAATGCGTACAGTAAAAAAAGCCTGTAGTGGAAAGAATTGCTCCCTCCCAGCTTGTTATTTACGAGCGCTCCTGAGCATTTTGTTTTGGAACAGAAAAGCATAAATCTTAGCTGTGGAATATGTTGTTTCAGAGTTTAATGTTTAAATAACAGCTTTTAATGGCAGCCACGTTTGCGAGCAGAAGGAATGCATCTCCCTGCTGTTGTCTTGTAAATCTTGCTTTTACCAGCAGAGGACCTCTCTGCTGCTTCTGTCTGTTTTAGCTGCATCATTTACCTAAAAATCTCATCGGAGGCAGCGCAAGTTGGCATGACCTGATAGATTATTTTGTAAGCAATAGCCAGGTGACCTGGGACTCCACTAGTCTGGCTTCACTTTTGCCCCATGTACACCTAAATTACTACTCGGACTGCTTCATACTGACCCGACTTGGCTGTGGATTACTGCGAGGGCTGCAGGAAGCCGAGCGAGGTTTTGCAGAGCGCCCTGTCCCTCTCTAGCAGCAGGGAGGGTTGTTTCCTATTTCAAGTATGAAAACCACAAGCATGAATGAAATGCAGAGCATTAACTTAGATTAAGTTTTTCTTAAGACCTTCGTGTCCGATGAAAATGATTGATACGACTTCTCTTTCTGCAACTCACCCAGATGCTGTTCTCAATGAAGCTGCCCAAATTCTTCGACTGCTGCATATAGAGGAGCTCCGAGAGCTGCAAACAAAAATTAATGAAGCGATTGTAGCAGTTCAGGCGATTATTGCTGATCCCAAGACGGACCACAGACTGGGGAAAGTCGGGAGATGAGCAGATAAAAGCTTTTAGCCTCTTGCGTACTTAGTACAATTAGGAACTATGTACAACTCCGTACAACTCTGGCATGCAGTTTGAAATGGTATTATTTTACTGTTTTGCAAGAACAGGAAATTGAATTCTGACTTCTAATGAATTATCATGTTTCTTTAAATAAATGAAGTTGGGGAAAATGGACAAATTGTTCTGATTAGCTGTGAGTTGGGAAATATGACTTTTTTTTTCATTGTGTTTGGCTTTGTGTTGAGAAGGGAATGTTACATAAAGGCTCTGCAGATTCCTCTTTTGCTGAGGTCCTGCCCCAGGAGCAGCTCACTCCTGGCTTGCTTGCTGCTTCTCCATGGTCTACCCTACAACTGAAATATTTAAAAACTAAATCCAAAGGGAAACTTAAAACAACCATTTTATTCAATTATTGAAGTAACCTAGAAAAAGTGAAGCATTACAACGTAAATGGTATTTCTGAACATGTATTGGTCTACGCTGGGTAGGTCTATGAAGGCACTTAGAAGAACCAACACACATGAACAGATCAAATCTAGCATATTCTTCTAATATAAATACTAAAAGACATGCATCGAGGCAGTGGTGAAAATACAGAATTGTCTTCTGGAAAAACTTCAATGCCTTTGCCATATCCCATAACTGTTCTGCACGCTTTTGGAGCACACACAGTCTTCAGGGCTGTAGCTTACTTAGACCCAGCAAGATACTGCATCCAAAGCTCCCTGTAGGTGTTTATTTTTGGATAAAGGACCTGTTGGTCAGATTGTCAAAACTATTAAAAACTAATCTGTTCTTCTTCCAATAAAATAAAACATTTGAATAAGAAAACTATGTTTTAAATTTGCTTGCATAAGCAAGAGTTAGAGTAATGGCCTAGGATTCACAGGACCATTTTTTTTTGTAATATATCAATGTTTTTCACTTTCCAAAAAAATACAGTAGTAAAGACTTGAGGTATAACTTCAAAAAAAAAAAAATACTTGATAATCTTTTGTGGGAAAGTAGGTCGCTTCATTGGCCTCGGTTAAGGGGTTTTCCCCCTTAGTTGTATGCAGTGACAATTTTCTGGGTCTGAAGTTCTTTTGGGTGCAAAGATTGTTGTTTCTTGAAATAGCGGTTACTATTTCCTTGCTGCGGAGAGAAAAGGATATCTTTAGCATGTCAAGCATAACTGCTGACAGACAATAAAGAGGGAATGGGTTTTGTTGTGTTTTACCTCCAGGGCAGTAGGGATAAACTGCAGTTATTCCATAGAGATGTGATCGCTGCTCTGGAAGATACTCGTCGGTAAAGGAGCCAGTTTCTTTATCAATAGCTATCACGCCATCCCTGAGGATAACAGGGGGAGAAGTGCTTTATTCATCTATGAAACTTGGGTTTTTTTCTCCACCTACCCGCATTTAAGAACAGAGGCAGCCAGAAAGATTGGTCTGAACACCTGCAGAGCAAG
This sequence comes from Cariama cristata, assembly GCF_000690535.1. NCBI lineage: Eukaryota > Metazoa > Chordata > Aves > Cariamiformes > Cariamidae > Cariama > Cariama cristata. The sequence continues at coordinate 14,851 of NW_009608439.1, forward strand.
TGGAAAGAGATTTGCCCCATAAAATCTACATCCAGCTCATTCAGTGCATTTCTCTTTGGTGATGCAGAGTCACAGAGACAGCCTTCCAAGGAGAGATTAGCTCCCCGAGAGTCTCCTCGAAGCGTGGCAAGCACTTAAGTGTTTGTTGTAATCCGCTAAGATTTGACTGAAGTTTTGAGAGCTTCCAGCTGGAGTGGGAATAGAGGCGAGTTCCCGATGCCGAGGGCCTTGGGTGGCGGGGGAGAGGGAATGACTTGAGGACAAAATCTTTTCTTTGACTTAATCTAGATTCAGAAACTTGTGCCCAAGTTTTACATTTAGAAAGAAAGTAAAAATCAGCCGCTATTTCTGTCCCTCCCAGGAAGCTGGTGGTGTTTCTAAACAACTGTTCTGCGCTGAGAGTTACAAGCGGCTGTTGCTGAACATGGCACTGCAGGAGACCCAAGAGAATGCTGGGGTGAGGTTCTGGGACTCGGGACCAGGGAGCAGGCTGGGGACAGCGTTTGTTTTTGCCCCTCTGGCTTAAAGCCCCTCCAAGCTGCTCCCTAGCACGACTCCGCAGGGAGCGGGGAGGCTGGCTCCCGGCTGCGTAGGGGAGCGGAGCCCTAGGAACGGCTAGCTCAGCGTTCCCAGCGACGGGAGAGAGCGGGATTTCTTTCCTTACCGTCGCCAGTCCGTGTGGTAGAAGTGATTGGCGTAACTGATGATGCTGAAGGGGTAGTTGAGGTTGTTCTGTATGATGCGCCGGCCTGTGCCATCAGGGAGTGTGCACTCGAGGTGCTTCGTTCCTTTTCAAACACAAGACAGCATCATCAGGGT
>NW_009608440.1:0-19038 GCF_000690535.1 Cariama cristata
TATATAAATATGTATATATTTATATATTTACATATAGCTGTGTGTATGCAGGTCTATGGTTTTCTTTTAAAAGTAGCTAGTGATTCTACCTGCTGTTTTTTGAAGTGGCCGGATTTTCAGATAGTGCTGTTCTGGTCACTTGCAGTGCAACATTCAGGTCACTAAATCACACATTGCTTTTGGATACCTTGTTGAAACATACAGAAAGAAGCAAGAGATGTTACTGTATTAGCTAAGAAGTAATTCTTATTCATTGATAGTAAAGCCCTGATTGAATTTACAAAGTGTGAGGAATGAAATGGTTCTAAATCTCTTTATATTCTAGTGTATTATTTGCATATGGCACGTATGTTGGAGAAAAATTGTCTGTCTTTTGGCATTAAAACCATTTCATGGAATTTTGTGTTCAATTGCTTGGAAAATCAAGAGTTAAAATATGGTGCCTGAGAAAGGACTAAGAAAGAGGAAATTATTAAATTATGTAATTATAATATGAATTAACAACTGTAAAATAAATTTGAAATTATTTAAAAACCTGTGTGATCTTTTCTGTAAAAACTATATAGATCTACATATTTATATAGAATATATGTAAAATGAAGGTAATAATTACAAAGTCTGTTTTCCATTGACTGTCTAAGGTTCCCAGATGTGAATCAAATACTGTCTCTAATAAGATAAGATGTATGTTTCTAATCCTTCATGAGTGAAAAGTGTTGATATTTAAGCTGCCATCACATCAAACTGCCTTTGACCTAGGACAAAAGTTATCCAAAGGTGATCTTCAAGGTGGATAAGAGTTACAAAAAGTTCCACATTTGGGAAAAGAGATGAAAAAATTGGCTTTTCTAGATGGTTTTCAAAAAATGGAAACTTTCTGATGCTTCTTGGAGGTTTTAAATAGACGCTGGAGAAGGATAGTGGCAGAGAGCAGACTGTGCAGTCAATCTGAAAGTTAAGTAAATATTTCACATAGATATTTCCTTGCCATATATCATGTATCCGTATAATTTGTCTGTACAACTAAAACATACAACACCCATACTGAAGTGTAAGTCTGACTTCTCCATCACAAAGTACACCTGAGTGTGTACACACAGACAGCATAATGTACCTGAAATTCTTCCAGAACTTGCTTTTCATAGCACTTTGCCTACAGCTGTAATTGATAGTGCACCCCAGTGATGTGACACCTTTCCTGCAAGGTCTTTTGTGGAACACATCTGCTGTACAGTGGGAAAACAAAGTGTGAGTCTTGACTGAATCTTGCGGTAGAAAGGACTCAAACTGGGAAACTGTTCAACACAATTTGCATATTATGCAGATGAAAACCTAATGACAAAAGAGTGTATTGGCAAACTCTGCCTTGTTATCTGGCAATGATGTATATAGCAGCATGGGGTACTTGGACATAACCTCTTCTAATGTTATTTCACGAATGAAAAAGCATAAAGTGAGAGAAATGCAGTGAGAACCGCATGTGTAAATAAGATTCACTTGTGACGAACTACGTAATCCCATACAATCCAAGTAATCCAGTTCACTTTGGGACACAGGCATCATGATTGTATGTTATTAATTCTGAATGGTGGAAGAGGGAAAGTAGCCAAGTGCTCACTGAATCCTCATTTCTAGTTTAAGCGGCTGCTTCTTCATCCTTGCTTGCCAGTTCTGAGTGTATTTCAAGGAACACTACGGAGAACAAAATCGAACACCATCAATATTAATGATCTGAACTAGGAAGATGGCTTTTAGTGTGCAAATTAATTACCCTAATCACAGGGTTTTTTGTATCCATTTTAATGAAATAACTATTTATTTCACTGAGTCCTGAGCTTTTCTTTTGCAAATAAGGCACATTTACATGATAAATACATGAAATTTAAATGGATGACTAAATTAAATTGAGGGGGAAAAAAGACCTTTTTAAATACAATTTTCATAGGAAAAACAGCTAGATTAATGGGTTGGTTAGCTGACAGGCATCTGTGATTAAATCTTTTTAATGTATGTCAAATAGAATTTAATGGACCTCAAGAAACATCTACATAGTCAGTAATATTCAGGGTTTAGTGAAGATGCATTTTATCTCCTATTATTGAAGTGTAGACAGCTGAAGGCATATTGCTTGTCGTTGCCCAGTACAGTATAGAGACATTATGGCTGGAAATAATAGTAATATAAATTTGCATTTCTTCTTTCCTGTGTTGTGTGCCCTTTCCTCTGAAAATATTTTTTTCTACCTACAGGAATTTAAAACAAGATATTCCACTCTGAAGTGGTGGTTTCTGATTGTTTCTGTAGTCTTCTGATTTAATCACCACATGCACATTAGTCTTACAGTGTTGTTTTCTAATAACAACAAGAAAGGGGAAAATGCTTAGTTCAGAGGGACTTTAAACATATCTTTTAGATTCTATGTGTTTTGAAAACTTTATTTATTGTGGCAAAGCTTTGAAGGGCTCCATATTCAACAGAAGCAAGATTTGAAACACATTCCAGTTCAATTTTTTGATAACAGTCCTGCAGAATAGAGCATCTCTCTCTGCTTGCTTTTTTCCCAGTCGAGCCACCAGAGACATCTCCAGCTTCCTTTGATTTGAAATGATCAATGGCAGCTGCGGCAGGCAGGCAGGGTGCCCCAGGCACAATGCAAACAAGTCTCTCTCCCAGCTCACTAGGATTTACATTTCAATTGCTGCCACATTTTTAAAGATAATTATAACCTTTTTATATTAATATTTTTCTGTGGTGTCTCTGATATTTTTAACAACATAAATATTAATTTAACACATCAAGGAGAACAAGCTTTCTTCACTGCAACCACTTGAACAAAAAATCTCCCAAAAACACAGGGCATCAAACACAGTATCACAATCTCTGAGCATTAGCCACACTTTGAAGGGGGGCTTCTGCTGGATTTGATTTTGCATGGCCCTGCACTGTTTTAAAGATTGCCAGAGAATAACCTTTCCTTTTGACTTGAGACCAAACTGTCCTGCTACAAAAGCAGAATGTGTTCACTGTCTGAGCTGACATCTGTGACTTATGAGGCTCCAAACAGTGTCTTTACCATGGTGAAAAATACCAACTAGATATAACTGCCTTGATAAAATTGATTTTCTTGGAAAGAAAAAAGGAGGAAATTGCTGCTGGTGGTTTTGACAATTTCTGAAGAGTTTTGCGTTTCATTACTGCAGTCTTTTTTTATTCTTGTTACCCCTCCAGCCCTTTATATCCTTCCCTTGTTGTATCAGGAAAAAACATCACAGTGTACAAACATGTAGCTTTAGCTACCCAGATCATATGTTAGATCATAATAAATTTTTTGCAGCCTTCCCTGCAAAAGTTTAGCATGTAGCATATCTGACTCATTTTTTTAAGTCCTCCCCACTCCTTTGTTTCTTTTCTTCCATAGTTTCTCATGCAACTACAGCATTCCTAACTGTCCTTCAGTGCCAAGTATCATTTGTGATTTTTACATTGAAAAGCACGTGTCAAAATTATGCATTTTCCATAGCAACAGACAAATAAGGGGAATTAATGTGTATTACAAAGAAAATTGATACCAGTACCCATCAGATGTTACAAGGAGGTCATTCTGTTGCCCTTCTTGATAAAGTGCAGAGTTACAATCATTGCCTTGGAATCTTTTTATGGGCAAGACCTTCATTTCCTACACACCAAAGCCATGAGCTTGAACATCGCTTGAAGCTGACTCAAGGAATAAAACTGCTCATGAAATATGCATGACTAACACATATGCTGCCAGGGGAACTTAGTGTATTATGTATGACCCTTCTGTAATTGTAAGGAAATGATATTCATTTAAATGGATGTTTATCACAGTTAAAGGTACACCTAATGAGACAAGGGTCGTATGTCTAAAAACACAGGGTTAGCCCAGCATTTCTTGCCTTGTTTGGAAAGACTGTGCCTTTTTCGTAGTTGTTTCTCCAGCACATGTGATCTGTATTTATGCAGCTTAAAAGAGACCCTGTCTTCTGTATTTAGATGCCAAATGCAGTATTAAACTAAATGCAATTCTAATATTATATGCATACATCTGGGAAATATCTGGGCAGCATATTAAAATTCACATCAAACCTAAGTCTCTTCTTTTCAGCTGCTGTTGTTTGGGGCAGCTATAGATTTTTTATCATTATTATTTGCCTTTATGAAATGTATGTCTTTTTATTTTCTAAAAAATTAAACCAAAATCTCCTAAAGAGGATAGTTTTTTTCAGCTTACAAAATAGCTGCAACATAGCTTGTATACTTCGCTTCTATTAATCAGCCCTCCTCCATGCAAAGCAGGTTTTGAGCAATATGTTTAAGTTTGCTTCTTCCTACATTGTAACATCTTCGTAATGCAGGTTTGGCTTTGTCTTTGCATGAATACGTTCTCAGAGTTCAAGGAGAGGTGTTACATAGAACATTACACACAGCATCCTTCAACGAAAACCAAGTTCAGTACAATAAATGAACCTTTTGATTAGTGCCACAGAGCTTCACCAGAGGTTCGTCTCTCAGAGTTATAGGTCTCCACAAAGATCCCTGAAACTTTCTTGCGGTGCTCGTGAGAATGAATCTACAGCCCAGTAAAGCCTCTAACTCAAAGAAGAGAAAAGCAATTTACCACAATTCTAATCTCCGATAGAAGAAGCGGACAAATTTCAAGACATGAAACTGCTCCAGAAGTGAAGCTGAGTCTGGATGTTATCATGTTCAAGGAAGTGGGCCAAGTTTCTCTTGGTCTAATGCCATTGATTTAATACCCCATCATCAACAGTACTGAAAGCAGCTGATAAATCTAAAAAAATGTGGTGGATACTTGATCTTCCTTCACATCAAGACAATATTGACCAACACAGTACTCTGTTGTACTATAACAGGCTTGAAGCCAGACTATCTAAGGTAGAAGAAAGAACTGCAGATATGTCAGAAGATATTTTTTATGCATATGTCCAGGAGAAGATGGTTTGAAAAAAACAGATAATTAGCCAGGTGTCAGAAAACTCAAAAAAATCAACCCTTTCTCCTCCCCGTGCCCTGAGTTTCTGAAGAAGTACAGACTTGGAGTTTTCTGTTTGGACTTTCTTCTTCAGGATGGACATGGGTGCTGTTTTGACCTGGGTGCCTCCTCAGTCTCCTCATCATATCATGCTGGCTAAGAGTCACACAGAGTGCCTGGCCGTATTCCTTGAAGTTCATTAAAAACTTATTTGTTTTTTTTTAGGTTACCACCTAATATCCATGAAATCCTGAAGTCAAAATAATTCTCTTTCTTTTTCTTGTAGCAGCACAAAGGAGTGGCCTTGCAATTGCATCACAGAGAAAGTTCGTTTTTTCTGCTGATAAAAGAGATACCATTCAGTCTGCTGATGTAATTTCAGGGGAAAAAAAAAGCCCATAACAGTTCCACCTTAAATAGTTTCAAGACGTTAAATTATTAAATTGTTTCATCCTATCTGGTGTGAGAAATTCTCTGAATGAGAATATTTGTACCCTTATGCTAACAAGAGTTATCGTAGGGTTACATCCATGTAAACAAGAACAGAATCTGATCTGCTTTTTGCAGTGCTTTTTTAGCAGAACTGGGGTCAGGACAAGATTCTCTGAATCCTTTCCATGCCATGAAATGGGATGATGTGAAGATTGCAAAAGATGCAGTAAAACTTGAAGAAAATCTGCAACTGTACAAAGCACAAGCCACTTGTCTTTTCAATTTCTTATCTATTTCCTTGCAGCATGGGTAGCATGCACCCTATTCCTGACAGTAGCTCCAGCCCATTTGCCTGCTGTCAGAAGCTACCAGTTGCTAAAAGTTCCCTCCAAACATCCATCTCAGGTAAAATAAGCAAGAAAAGTAAAACTGGAAAAATATGCTGGACGCAGCCACAGATAGGTGTTACTAACACTACCTATTCCTCAGATTCAGCAGTCAAATGAGAATTTTTTATTAGTCTTCTGACCTTCCTTACGAGCTCACAAGTTTTGGTTGTAACCATCCCAAGACATCTGGATATAATACCAGATAAAATACCAATAGTGACAGCAGCACAAGGAGCTCTGTCAGGCACTGATAATTCAGTTGTGCTGCCTAAATCTCATGTCTACACCTGTAAGCTGCCTTATAGCCTGAACAACCCAAGCAAATGGGAAAGAATAGCTTGCTGGAGGTTTTGGAAAGTTGACGGTGGTTAAAACAACTGATAAACCTTTTTCCATTAAAATCTGAAAGAAGGGGAGAATTAAAGAGCCCACAAAATGTGCTCAGGTGACTGAATCACGCTCTTCAAAAACAGAGGTATATATTGCAAACCATGCTTTAGTGTTCTGAATATATGCCCCACAGCTCAGACTGCACACACTTCTTCTGAGCCTAAATTTTATGCAAATTAGTTAAGTTAATCTGCAGATAACATTGAACTCATGCCATTAAACCTATTCCTGTCCTTGAAACATAAGCAAATTTTCTCAGCACAGTCAGAAAATGGGAGAAGAGGTTGTTTGTTTTGTTTTGTTTTGTTTTTTAATCTATTGTGAGGAGATAATGTATCTTTTATCCATCTTGCTACCTAAATAGAAACCGTAAGAAGTGTGTCATTCACAAGCATACATTTATACTGGGCACCCTCCATAAGGAGTGCATCCACATCAATATGCTGCTGCCTGCCAATAGCAGTCATTCCTTTTCTACAGGCATGAACCCCCTGCACTTTCTTTTTGCTCTGTGAACTATTTGAAAACCAAGAGCAGAGATAAGAATGAAAAATAAGAAGAGAAAGTGCCCAGCATGATTTTGAAATATTTTATCAAACAATTTTGCCTGAACAGTACGTGCACAGGAAGATAGTGCTTCTGTGCACAGTTTATATGTTCCTTAAACAGACATACAGATACACAGCAATTGCGCATCATAATGTTCAGAATACCGTGGAGATAATGTTTCATTAATCTAACTATACAGATTGTTAAACAGATATTATTGGGATTACAATCACTAGGTCTGTCTTTTTTTTTTTTTTCAAGATCAATTAAAAAACAACAGTTCTGTTCTTGATATTTTTATTTTTTGTCTTGTGATAACTCTAGGGCTTTCCCTGCTTTTTTGTGGTACGGAAGTGGTGAAAAATTCACATGAGAGAAATCTCAGTGCAATACAGTTCCTAAAATTAGTTTTTCATTTGGCTGCTGAGGTTGTTAAAATTGTAGAGATATTACTTATCTTGAGGTATGAATTAAAGGATTTGAATTACCTTGTAAACTCTTAGTGTTAGAAGCAGGTGCCTAAAAGGACCAAATACCCCAAATCCTTTTCAACTCTGCCTTTCAAAAGACACGTTTAGCTTCATTTTTTACACTTGCAGTATGACCTGTAGAGCATTCTAAAAAAATATTCATTTCCTTACTGGTTCATTTGGAGAGACTGGAAGGATACGGAATACTGAGCCAAAATTATCAGGGACAGTCCAGATTTAACTGATAAGACTCTTCAAAATGTCTATCAGGGGCAATAGGATAATTTCATTTCTGTAGCATTTAAGATTAAATACCCTTAAATAAATAATCCACTTGCTTTGCAGAGGACATTTTCCATGCAAATGTTCTTCTTAGTGCTGGTCCAAATCATGATGGTAAGTACCATTTGTACTGCTATTTTCTTTTATATCAGAGTCACACTTTCAAAGCACATCTTCTGCTTGCTGTAATTTACCAGGCGATGGCTCACATGGCAAAGCAGTGTTGTAGTGCATGAACTGGATTATGGCATATGTTGTGTCTAATGCTCTCCCATTGCTAAGGGACATTAAACACATGGGACCTGACTGGAGCCAATCCTCTTGAACAAGGTGTAAAGTGCTGTTTGCCTTCTCAGAAGCACCTAAGTTTTTCTATGGTTCTGCTTCTAATGTGCTTCACCCCTTGCCAAGATATACACAGCCTGAAGCACTGTGAGCTAGAAGAGAGTGCAAACCTGACTCTCCTGGAACAGATGGCAAAAAGTCTAGTGACACAAGCAAAGTGAGTATGCAGTTGTTAATTGCGTTCTTGGCTATTAAAGTAATAATTCTGACAATGGCAAACAAAATGGTGTTGTTTATTAATGGTTTTGTTTCCAATTAATTTTGTATGCACAATTATAGCTTGTAGCTTCATGTTCTGGCTAGATTTGGCATTTTTTTTTTAAAGATGACCTTAGATGATTCCCTGCTTACTCTCCTTTTGTGGTTTGTGGTGGATTTCTTTCACGTTTATTGACCATTCACATGTGCATCCTAGTTCACAACCCAATTTTAATTAAAACTTCTTTTCACTCATGAAGTTGGTGACTTCTTTAAATGCCATTTTCTTCACTATTCAGAATTTCCCAAGCTCTTCTGAGTTTACCTTCAGTTTTAACAGTGATTTTCGGTTAATACAAATCTATTGTCTTGCCTATAAGAACTGTTCATTTATTCATAAGGTGCCATCAGTAGAGATGGAGCAAAATAGACAACCTGAAAGTCATGCTGAACAGCAGTAGCAGATAACAAGTTGGGACAGCCCATTATTTTATTACCTAGAGCCATATGTCAAAGAGTAACAAAGAAATCACAACAGTATATTGAAGTGCTGTTGTGTATAGAGTCTGAGAGAGATCTACTGGATAGTAAACTTTGAATAATAAGAATTAATCCTCTGAGTATTTAATCTGAAAAGATGACAGAAAACAGAAAGCAAAAACCCCTGCAAATTAGAAAGATTTTATAATTTCATATCTGTATGTGTTCTGCTAGGCAAGCTACAGCCAAGAGCTTTTTAATCTTCTCCCTGAAGGATACTTTGAAAACTTACAAAATAAGCATTATGCTATGGCAGGAGGGAAAAAAAGTGTTTGTGTATGGGGGGGCTGTGGGACGAACTGGTGGAATAAAGAAATTGCAGAATCAAGCTACAATGAACAATGTTAGCATTGGCATATATGTATATTGCAAAGAACTAGGAGATCAGACAGTGATGAACAGTAATACTGGAAACTGTAGTCTAGGCTTCTACTGGCTTTTAGTTGTTTAGGAGTATAAATGAATAAAGTTGAATGATAATTTTCTTTACGGCTTAATAAAACTGCTTAATAGCCTTTCCCTTGCTGTATCTTTTCTACACCCACGCTAAGATGTGTGCATACACACACTTATATCTACCTGTGTAACCTGATTGTACTTGAAACCAATTCCTTCTAGAACAGCCTCTCTGCTGCATCGAGGCTACTAGAACAGTTTCAGCCATTTATACATCTCAGATGGATTCACAGAGTTTATTCTTCTGCTCGGTAGGAAGTCTTCAGGAAAGGTTCTCAAGCGGGGTCTAACAGCGTCTTAAGAGTTTTGGGGAGTTTATTTTTATCCCTGTAAGGGTAATCATTTTGTTGGAGATATAGCCAAGATCTTTAGACTGCCTGCCTCTGGTACCCAGTGCTTGAGGCATCTGTGATCCTCAGAGGCCCAGCAGCAGTTCCTGCAGCTGGCTAACTCACGTGGCTTGTAAAACAAAAGGAGTGTCTCCGAGCAAGCTTATCTGCATTAACAACACTTGATTCTAGATAGTTGCAGTGCACCAACAATTCAAACTGAAAGAATAACAGTGGCTGAGCAGAACAAACTTCCAACTGTGAAGCAATTATAGTGCTGCTGAATGGCTGATTGCTTGTGTGTGGTCCCCTCACTTCCCTGATGTGGTGTGCTTATAGTTTTGCAATTGGATAGAATAGATTGGAATGAGTGCTGTCATACAGAACTGCCAGCTGTTCCACTGTTAATAAAGACATTATTTAGCTGTTAATACATCCTATTCTTCTCTGCTGTGCTTATTCAAACAAACTATCTTTGTTTATAGAGAGGGTGTGACTGCACCTGTTCTGGATTCAGGAATCCACAGCCTGTGAGAGACCCCTTGATAGTCTTCAATAACAAAGCTAGCTTCCAGCCATAGCTCCCTACAAAGACTGGACAGGATGGGCTTGCTATACCAACAGATTTAGCAGACAGTGTTCGAAAGATATACAGGCTTTGGAGATAGCTTCCTACTGCTTGTGTTTATGTCTTTATTTATTAAACCAGCTAGCTCTCTTTTGGTATGGGGACTCCTTATCAGCACTCAAGTTTTAATTTTTGTACTTCATAGGAACAAAGAAAAAGTGCTAAAATAAGTAGAAATTGAGGGGATTGCTTAAGTTACCCTTTGTGTTTGATTTTACTGGACATTCAAGTCTTGATTCCTTGCATTTTGAGGGAGTGGAAGAAAGGGCCAAGTCTTCTTCTGGCATAAGACCATTGCAGCCAGCTGACTTTCGGAGAAGGAGATTTATTTTTAGTATATATGGAATATTTTCCATCTATATGGACTCCATAGAGACCGTATTTTGTTCTGTTTGTAAAAGAAAACTGACGCTAAATCTGGCTTTGAACAAAAATCCATACTGGAATAGCCTTAAAAATTTAATTTCATAAATTTGCAGTGATATATGGCTGGTGCTTTTTTAACAAGCCTAGGTGCTAGAAGGAGAGGAAGGTCATAGGTGGCTTGTGATAGTCCCAGATCCTTCATTTGGCTCCAGTAATGATTTGCAATACGAACTTGAGGAAGGCCTTTCTTTTTTCCCACAGAAAAATATTGCTGTCATCATCAAGTTCAAATGTGGGAAAGTCCACTGTAACTGCCAGTGGTGGTTACCTAGGTTATAGATAGCATGTACATTTCTCTAGTCTTCTTCCACATTGATTTAAGCCAATGATAAATACTCCAAAAATTCCTCGCCTTCTTTAGATAGCAAGATTGGAATGGTGTGAGAAGCTTCCTCCCTAATATAATCCCATTTCTAAAGTTAATTTGTAGCATATTAAAGCAAATGGCTCTATTAATTTTAATTAACGAGTACTGATGCGTAATGTAATAACCACAGACTAAATATCAGTCCAGACCTTGGATCTGTGACTGGCTGTGATAAAGGGTGTGAAAGAACTGTTCTTGGCCTGATGTAATGCCCTCAAACTGGGTGGGGGATGGGAACAACTGCTAAAAGTCGATGCTGGTTACTTTAGAGGACACTGATTAAGGGTTTTTTGAAATAATCTGAGTTGATCAAATAAAATACCAGTACAGAGATACTGATCATTGATCGTACTTTTTGTTTAAGTCTAGGTCCAAGTTTCAAGTGCAAACTTAGATATATTAATCCTCTGAGAAACCCAAATATGACTACCCTCCAGGTAAGCAAATAACCAAACTAAATGCTGGGATACCAGCATTCTTGGGATGCCAAGAAAAAGAAAATGTTTACAAATTCACTTCTAACTAAAGTTAAAAATGGTAAGTTTTTTTAAGTTTCAAGTTCACAGAAAGAAGGAAAATGTACTTACCTAAATTAAATTATTTGGAAGTTTTCACATGGTGATTACATATTGTTTTAAGACAGTGTTTAAAAGCTAAATAGAACAAAAATATAGTTTATAACGAACAGTAAGAATTTCGTTACAGTGTTTACCTGCTAATTGTCAGCAAAAAGAGTCTGTGAACTCATGTGACCCATAGCTCTCACAACAACTTGTTTTATTCTCTAGAATTATCCACTGCCTAACCAGGCAAGCTACTAAGATGAATACTAGTAACAAGGAGTTTCTTTAACTCATTCCCTGTCCTGGTTTCATTTTCTACTGCAAATTTTGGAGGTTCCATGTTTGCAAGATGATTATGAGAACTTGAGAAGTGTGGCCACAACTCTGACTAGTCCTATGCTTGGTGCTCATGGGGTAGGCTGAAGCTGCAGCTCCTGACTATGCCACATACTTTCTGAATAAACTTAAGAAAAATGTCTCATCCTTGGAGCACTACTCTCCATATCTGGCTAAAAGCAATACGAAATTGTGAAGACAAACCTGTTTATTACTTTCCAGATCTTCCATCTGTCTTCTCTGTTTAGGTGGGAACCTCTTCTGGTAGGATGCTCTTCCTTACTTTGGGCCTATATAATGACGGGTGTAATGAATAGCTATTTACATTGGTGCTCCTTAGTCTTAGTACAAATAAATATATAATAAAATAGATTATGAAACGTCCTTTATTCTTTTTCAGAATAAAAATAGTGAAAATCATTCAAAAATTAAAATTATCTGCATAGGTAATTGTTTTGTTGGCCAGCTCAATTTTTCTTTAAGCTCTATGGGAAAATAAAACCAGCAAATTCAGTATTTTGTGGGCTGCATAAAAAAAAAAAAAAAAAAAAAAAAAGTAAGAAGCAGGTAAACTAGAAGAGCTAAATATAAATATAAATAATGCAAATATACAGCATGATCTTACTTTTCCCTGCTGAAGAGAGCAAGCACTTGAATTTGTCCATCCAGTGCAATTTGTTTAATTTTCCACTATTCACAAACATAATGTATCAGTTCACTTGTTGAGGTTTGCATTATTGATGTGTTTTTTTGTTAAACTAGGCCAGTGAAATATTTAAACAAAGGCATTTTGTAATACAAATAAACAGAGAACAAAATGAAAGGAATCTGTGCTGATCAGTTGTGAAGGTTACATTAAACACTTTTATTCTTACTTGCAGATTGCACTTATGTGTGAGTCTCGCAGTATAACTCTGGGCTCAGTTCTGCTCTTGTTAATCAGTTTTACTCTGATGTAAATGCTTTGACTTCTTGGAGTTACTCCTAATCCATAGCAATGTAAGCAGGAAGAGATTAGGCCATGAATGTTTTTCCCATATCTGTAACTTGTCAAAAGATAACAGCTGAAGAATATTATCATCTCTAAAGGACCGGAACAAATATTTGTAAATGTTAATATCTTAGAAGAAGATGAGATTTTAGTTTTCCTAGAGGTATTTGTTTGTAACATTGACACATAATAATAAACCTTGCAGTGAATGATAAAATGACATTTACAAATTCTGACTTTCTGAATGTTTTTTTTACAGAATTGGCACTGAGATGATGGATAAACCACCTGCAATAAAACATCCGGGATTAAAAAAGGACCTAAACCTGCTACAGCTGATGTCATTGCAAAAGCTTTGATTACCTTGAAAGTGATCAGGATTGTACCACAACTCAGTTTTTCTTTTAATGCTAGCCTGCCTACAAAATTTAGAGAGGACCCCAGTGGATTTCACTGTATGCGCTTAGCTAAATTGTGCAGCATCAAGCTTTGGTGTTTGTCTTTTCAGGCTGCATGCTTGAGGTCCAATGAGTGACTCCAGAATAACAAAACAGGACAAAGCACAATACAATGAAGTTGAATTCCTGCAATAAAACCAATTCTATGGTATAACCATGGGTAAAATACAATTTTATTTGTGATTAACTGACCCATCTCACTTGAGGCAGGATGGTCTTTTCTGGGATGTGAGAAAAGGAGAATGCAAAGATGCCCCCTGGGTTTTTAGTGACATGAAGTTCAAAATTTTAATGGCAGAATCCCTATATTAACAGCAAGAATTTAAAATCACATATTGATATGGGAGTGAGATAGAGAGCATATAAACAATTGTAATCTCTGCCTGCATTCCTATGTAATTACGTCCTCTGTTTCTCCTGACTTCAATTGAGGAATGCATCCATGTTCTTTAATCTCTCCTACTGCACCTGCTCCTTCAGTCGTATCTGCGGCTAACTGAACCACTCATCATGAGCAATTTATCAGATCTTCTGAGAGTATTTTTTTCAGAAGAGTTCAGTGACTCAGAAGTCAGAGACCAATTTCTAAAGTGACCCAGGCATTTACTAATCTAATTCAGGACTTCATGACTCTGGTTTCTAAGTGCTCATGTCGCATTTAGAAACAGGACCTATACTTTTGCACCATCTTATTCCTCACTTCATGGTAGCACTTGAGTGCAAAGCTTAGTTTTTATGCATTTGTCTACTTTTCATAATTTATGGACAATCCATGCTTTTAATGCCTATAAAAATGGAGGGGGTGTTATGAACTGTTCGTGTAAGGTATGCCTTTGAGACTCTCACTTGCTGCATCTTTGTTTAGTCACCTTATTTCTGTGATATGTTTTTTTAAATCCTTTGCAATGGGAGCACATTCCAGCAGAAATCACTGGGGTCTGCATTTCCCAGGTAGAGGATTGGGAGCATTTGACAGAAAGAGAGAAACATTAAAAAAATCCAGGTTAAAAAAATGATAAGAAAATATTTTGCTGTACTCTTTTTGTCTTCCTGTTGGCTGGTTTCCTGGAATCTAATTTTAAAATACCTCAGCTCCTTACAGGCCAAGGGAGAGAAGAAGATATAAGCCTGATTTATTGGCTGTCTAGCAGACTTTACTTTCAATTTTCCTTGTCACATTTCCAATGAGTAATTGGCCACCCTATATATAGGATGGCCAGGTAGGCACTTTCAGCATCTGTACACTTGCTTGCCTGATAAAGATGAAGTTCATGGCTAAATGTTCTTCTTTGTGTGCTTTTATCAGATATATTCAATCAAAAAATTCTACTTAAGGTGTCATGCATAATAATAATAATAATAATAATGAAAAGTGTAGCAGAAAAATGACCAGAAGGTAACACAAACGTTCCAGATCCAAGTTCAAACATTTGTGTAATTTGAGCTTTATCCATTTTTATCTTTCTATGAAAGAGCAAACACTGATTCCTCTTTCTTACTTTCACCCTATCAACCAAATTCTGTGGGGTTCCATACCCCTCCAGCCTTTTAATCCCCCCACAGATCTTCAACTCATACATTTAAAAAAGCAAGGAAAAAAAAAAGTGCAAATAGCATATATATTTACTTAGAGATTTTGACCCTTCTGGGATTTCCATTCACTTTTTCCATTTCTTTTATTTTCTACCCCTCCATTGACGACTTCTTCTCCTTTCCATCTTTCTCTGATGTTTCCCATCTTTTTTTATTACATTTACTGGCACTGTTTTCTATTCAGTTCTTCACAAGTTCATTATGCATTCATTTAATGCCATTAGCCTCCCTAGGACAGAATACAGCTGCAAACTCCACTCAGCTCCTCTTTCCTAATTCCTTCAGACCAGTTCCTTACTTCCTTCCTGAAGGCTCTGTAGAGGTATCTGGACAGACTGGATCAATGGCATGAAGGCAACTGTATGAAATTCAATAAGGCCAAGTGCCAAGTCCTACACCTGGATCATAACAACCCCGTGCAACGCCACAGGTTTGGGGATGAGTGGCTGCAAATCTGCCTGGTGGAGAAAGACCTGGGTGTGTCGGTCAACAGCCAGCTGAATATGAACCAGCAGCAGGCCCAGGTAGCCAAGAAGGCCAATGGCATTCTGGCCTATATCAGAAACAGTGTGACCAGCAGGTCCGGGTAAGTTATCGTCCCCCTGTACTCGGCGCTGCTGAGGCCACACCTTGAATCCTGTGTTCAGTTTTGGACCACTCACTACAAGAAAGACATTGAAGTGCTAGAGTGTGTCCAAAGAAGAGCAATGAAGGTGGTGAAGGGTCAGGAGCACAAGTCTTATGAGGAGCAGATGAGGGAACTGGGGTTGTTTAGCCTGGAGAAGAGGAGACTGAAGGGAGGCATTATTGCTTTCTCCAACTACCTGAAAGGAGGTTGTTAGCAAGATGGGTGTTGGGCTCTTCTCCCAAGTAGCAAGCAATAGGCTGAGAGGAAATGGCCTCAAGCTGCATCAGGGAACGTTTAAATTGGATACTAGGAAGAATTTCTTCACTGAAAGGGTTGTCAAGCATTGGAACATGTTGCCCAGGGAAGTGGCTGAGGCACCATCCCTGGATGCCTTTCAAATAAATGGAGACGTGGTGCTTAGGGACATGGTTTAGTGGTGGACTTGGCCATGCTAGGTTTATGGTTGGACTCGATGATCCTAAAGGTCCTTTCCAACCTAAACTATTCTATGATTTTATGACTTTATGATTCCTTCCACCCTTTCTGTTTTCCTCTTTCCACATCTCATCTCATCTTCCATCCCAATACTCTGCTTCCTCCCTTTTTTCTTTCTTCCAACATAATGGAATCTTTAATTTTCACCTCTGCTTCCTGCTTCTGGTGACTACCTGTTTTCCTGAAATACTCACTCAGAAGATAGTGAAAGAATGACAAAACTTGATAGAAGCAGATGCTAAAATATTTATTTACATATATATAAATATATATATCAGGCATTGTGCAGCAAGACGGATTTAGACTGTACATTTTCTATCCAACTGCACAAAACAATTTAATTTTTTTGGACTATTGCTGTTGTGGTATTTATATCACATAGGAATGCAGAAGAGAATAGCACATACCCACAACAGGCTTCATTAGTTATATAGGTGTTGCAGCGCTCTCTAGAATGGACAGTACTCAAGGAAATACAGTGCCAAAGAATCAAAATTCTTTGATAGTTAGTAACTTTGTTTGTTGAACATTTGCATGCTTCTACCAAACCAAGGAGTTTCTTTATCTTGTGCTATGTTGTTACCAAATTGCTTCCATTCTTAACTTACTCATACGAGCCAAAAGCTTTTAAATATGTTTGACAAGACAACTTCTTTAGCAAAGTCATTAAGATAAGAGACTTCTGCAGGGGTAGAAGTTATTCAGATTATACACAAAATCTCTTGTGTATGAGTACCACAATTTTTCTCTTCTCTACTCTCTCTCTCCTTCCCTTCCTTTCCCTCTTCTTTTTTTTTTGGCAGGGAGGGGGGCGCATGGAGGGATGGAGGGAGATGTTCCTTCGACTAAATGCAATATAATGCAACAAACCAACACATTGCCACAAGTAATGTATGCCTCTGTCAGTGTGCAATGCAGTTCCATTCATGGGGTTATAAAACACTGAAAATGGAAAAGTAGCCTAAGGAAAAGCTTTGCATTCTAAGCTCAAAAGTATTCTCAGAGACAGTGGCTATTAAAAAGACAACATACTACTTCTTTTAAAAAAAGACAAGCAAAAGTAGAAAGCATGAAGTCACTGGGCAGCCTATGTAGCAGAAATAGGTAGGTTAAAAAGCTTAATATAATGCTCGAAGGCAGAAAGAGCAATGCTGCTGCCATTACCTTAGTGATTTCTTTGTGTTGCAATACAGGCCAGTAGCATTTGTTATAGTTGTATTCAGCGTTGTTAAAAAAATGAAAAGGAAAAAGAATAGAGGATTGAAAATAGAGGACCCTTCTCCTCTTTTTAGTCTACAAAGAGCTGAAAAACCATACCACAGATACGGGGAAAAACATACTTTTCCTCCCCTTATTCTAGAACTGAGTAATACACATTTATGTAACCTAAACTAACAATTCTCCAAATTTGCTTTGCTCTTTGTTAAGTTTTCCAGCTTAAAAGAAAAGTTAATTTCCAAGATGAGCAGAAAACTGTTGGCTAAATATTAACTTTCTAGATTTTGTCTTGCTGAATAAGACTGTTTTTCTAGATTGTAAACTATTTTAGGGTATACTTTTCTTTCACTTGTCCCATTAAAGAATTAGTATTCAAACAGCCACTGTAAAAGTAATAGGTAAAGATAAAAACAATCTTGTATTCCACAGATTTACTGTGAGGATTGCCCAAGTTGCCTGTCTGAATGGCAAACTAACTCCTACCAGTGAAATATTTATCCTGAATGTAACATAAAAATAAATATGAAATATCTATTAAATATTTAGCAAAGAAGCCAGCACGCACGTTTACAGCATACAACAGTACGTGAGATACAGCTGAATCTCTCTGTACTTGGAGCAGGTATTATCTCAGATGTACAATCATTTTTAATATGTGTTGTCTTTTCCAATGGCTACCTCTGTAAGTCTGATTTCTCTCATGTCAACACTGTACACATTGAACCCACCATCTGTAAAATGGCAATTTGAAAGGCACTTCCTCCAGCTATGCTAATGAAAGAGGTGCAACCAAATTCAGTACTGGAACAAATCTGTTGTAGCTAGCAGGAGCATGACTGACCTAGTAGTTGAATGTGAGTACAAGCATGCAAACAACAGGAACAAGCCAATCTGACAAAATGTGGCATAATGTAGCGGCTCAAGAGTGCTTAAGACATCAGCCCCTTTTAAATGTCTGCCAAGAGTCTGGATACAGGACATAAGTTACAGTTTACTGAGTTCATAACAGACCGGTTTCATTTTGCCAGACACTCCAAGAGCTTCTAGCTGTCTGTTGGTTCTGAATGGCTCCTGCAGCTTACTGCAGTTCAGAGCTCAGGCACTGAACAAGGCTGAGTGATCCTGCTTTTAGCTGTAGTTGTTTTCAGCAGGCCTGAGGCTTGGACCTATATGACATTTCCTGACAGTTCAGCAGCTCCCTGAGAGATGTGTTCAGGTTCACCCATGATAGCTGTGATAACAGCTGGCCATGATAACAGGTCTGAAGGATTGAAGCAGCCTTAGTAATGAGACATGAAAAGGGTTGTGTTCACAATTTTAAACAAACAAGCACTATTGTGCGTGATACTGATACACAATTATAATCAGCTTATTCAGGGATTGATAGTATTCATCACGTTGTTAGTATTGTAAATTTGTACTGTCGTAGATAGGACTCACACAGCTTGGGGCCTTGTACCTTCACCTATTGTTTTCCCTATGTTACGATAAATTTTCAGCAACACTTGATTAAAACTGCCAATTTGTTGGGTATAAAGAAAATCTCTCGACACTACCAGGACTAATTACGTTGTCCTTGCCAAAGGGGTAGTTGAATAATTGCATGCGATTATTGCACAGCTACGGTGCTTTTCATGTCAGTGGCAATGCAATGAAGATTGATTCCCTTTAATTAATCATTCAAAAATAACCCCTCATATCATCCCTCAAATAGGAGCAAACATGTTCTTACATCTTTCTTCCAAAAGGCTCCTGGATGCGATTAGTTCCCTGATGAGACAGTATTGCAGTGCATGTGTGCATGTCCTAGATAGGAAGGCCTACTTTGTAATTATTTAGTGATCATACTTTCCTTATTCTTTCTTCTTGAACATGCTTTATAATGTCAATAGCCACAAGAACACAGCAGAAAAAACTAATGTTTACAAATTGAACTCCAGA
>NW_009608440.1:19053-20364 GCF_000690535.1 Cariama cristata
CTCTGAACTTGTTTATATTTATCTACTACTTCCCTGTCCCTT
This sequence comes from Cariama cristata, assembly GCF_000690535.1. Classification (NCBI taxonomy): domain Eukaryota; kingdom Metazoa; phylum Chordata; class Aves; order Cariamiformes; family Cariamidae; genus Cariama; species Cariama cristata. The sequence continues at coordinate 19,096 of NW_009608440.1, forward strand.
CAAATCAAGTGGTCTATTGAATCATGCAGTATTACATGGTAATATTCATTATTGCAAGAATATCTTGTCTTCATAAAATAGTTAGAAGTCAATGGGTTACATCCCACTGTAACTGCTGCTCTCTCTCAGTATCTGTATCAGTGACAGAAGTTAACCAGCTGTAATTGTTTCATTTCTATATCTGTATTTTCTAAAGTCTATAGCATTTGTTTATAAGGAAACTGACTCTTCGTTTCATTTTCTTTCTTCATGGATACTAAAATCTCAGATAAACTAAGAGGATGGTATCTTTTGAATGAATTAACCATTTATGGTATCTGATACCACAGAATATTTTTTTTTCAACAATAGCTTTATAGGTCTTCCTTTGATATTGTGAAGTTATTTCAGAGACTGTGTCACTTTAACACATATGAAGTGCAGAGGTAACAAACATGTGGATTTAGGAGCATAATTCATGTCTATTTCTAACTAAGATTTTACATAATCTGAATAAAGCTCATTGTTAAATAAACAATGAACAAGTTTTTTAATTTATTATAAAATATTTATGTATCTTATGACTCATAAAAATGGGAGGAAAGATGCTGATAAGCAAAGCTACACACAATCATACATATGCAAGAATTTGAACTGTTCTAACACATTTTTGTAATTCAAGATTTAGAAAAATATGTTTAGCACAAAAGTTTAGCACTTTCGTCCCCTTATAATAGAGTGTTTGCATCAAAGCCTACACACAGGTTGTTTCCATAGTTCTTCTAATCAAAGGTTTACGTTTAGGCATAATTAAATTAGACTGTAACAGCTAGGCTGCTATATAATTACAGGACATGCATAAAAGTCTTTATGTATCTAAGACATCAAACCCAAATCATTGTCTGTATTGTTTTATTTTACTACCTACATCTGTTGGACACCATTCAGCACTTTGCTGGCAAGTGTACTCAATGACAATGGCTCCTGCGCATCAGAGGATGTGGAGCTAGGAAGCAAAGCAGGTTGTGGGTTTGCAAAGTTGCAACCACTTGATTTAGTGGGAGCTGCAGAGATAAGGATGTAAGTCTTGGACAAATAACTTTCAAATTCTAGAAGATACTGCTTAGGGAGGAATATAGCAAAGTGGGATTTAAAATTGCCCCATTGCCAAATACAGTCTATATACCAATATAGTCATCGACAAGTCTCCAAACTGTAATTGAAAACACAAAATGAAGCATTTGTATCTGTCCTGGGGGAGGTCCCCAACAGTCCCAGTGAATTCAGCAG
>NW_009608440.1:20395-55689 GCF_000690535.1 Cariama cristata
AATGTCTGCACCTCTGTGCACATTCCTCTCTCAATCACTGTCAGGTAGGGTTAGTTTCGCAGAGGGAGATTTTCAGTGTAATGAAATATAAATGTGGAGGAGTTCAGAAACCTAGAAACAGCCATTCCTTGACTTCTACTCAGGATCCCACAAGGCCAGCTTAGCCTCTGTGCACACCACACCATGAAGACATCATCCAGAAAGGATTCCTTTCTAATGCCTCCATTCTGTGCAGCAGTGGTTAGATGTGCTTCCTGCTTTAAATCAAAGAAGGTAAGAGTGTATGCCTTTAGGAATAGTAAGGAGAAAAATGTAGCCATAGTGGAAAGTGTTACATTTGCTACTGGAAACAGATGCTTGTACATTATCCATGTCATGCCAGAAAGGAAAATAATATTTTACCAGTGTACTTTCTAGTTTACCAAACCATCTTTCTAGGGAACCTATTTAGTAGAAGGAAGTACAAAAAAGAAAGGTTGCAGTGAATGTAAATGTTATTAATTCCTCTGAGGTTTAAGAAGCTGAACCATCTATTTCATTCTTGCAAAAGCTGGTTTCTCTATACGCTGATTGCACATTCATTCTTTAATCTTTATATGTTTAAAGTTTAAAAAAAACCCATGACCTAAAATTTCACCTGCAAGTTGTTGAACATTCACAACAAATATAGAAAATCACAGTTAGAAATCTGCTAACACTGTGAAAAGTAAATTGGAGCCACAGCAGGAAATAAACTTTCTATGTAAGGACTTAAGATCTCCCCAGAATGCAATAAAGTATTTTGTATTGAAAGACATTATACTGCCTGTAAACCTTTCTTTTAGATTAGAACCTCAGGTTGACTAATATATCTGCAACAATTAAAATTATATTCGCTTATTTTATGAACCAGAGATAAATGTTTTCAATTGGATTTCCTGAGGAATAGTGCCTATGAACACAAGAATTGTTGATTAAGTCAAAATAGACAGCTTTTGTTCTCAGCTTGTTGCACAAAGGACTGTCATGGTACAAGAACCCATTTTTTGTTCCTGTCTGCCAAATGGAAGCTTGAGGTAAAATGAAAGCACAAGCAGTTCCATTTAATTGGGTATATATTTTTGATGGAAAAGAATGAACCTCCCTACAGCTGCTGTGTTTCTCTCAGCAGCACATTATCAAGACTAACAGGGCAATAGCCTTAATATAGTGACCTCAGACCATACGTATATAAGAGCTGATGCAAATTTTTCTCTAAATTTTTATTTGTATACAAAGCTCCAAATTGTGTTTGCCTTCTTCCTGATTACCAAGATTGCTAGTTTAGTTTTAATACTAGAAGTCCAGGTTTGTGACAAAATATTTGCAGATGTGAAAGCCAAAGCATTGTAGTAAAAATTGCATCCATTGTTGTAAAATGAAAAACAGCCAATGAAGCTATGCAAGAAGGGTTCTCCCTGCTTTGCATGTTGTTTACAGTGTGAGAACATATTCCCATTATTTTATTACTATTGTTATTACCACAGAATGTGAGTGCTTCATGGTCCCTGTTATAGTTCTCATCACTAGAATGAGCAAGATGGAAGTGTCATTTTGCGTATTGTACAGCTGGGGAGCTGTTGCTCAAAAACGTAAGTAACTTGCCTCGGGTCACTTAGTAGAGTAGCTGCAGTTCAGGGCTTTGTGCACAGGTAATCCAAGTCCTGGACCAGTCCTGGACCTACAACAACTTTTCATCTGAGCGGTAAAGGCAGGATTCATTGGATATGAGAGTCTATCTTCACCAGTTAGCTAGAAAAGGGCCTTTTCTTTCTCTTCCTGGTCTCGCAGATTTTGGAGATTTTGGCCTGTCCATGGCCCGGTATCCACAGAAGGCACCAAGTGCCTCTAGCCATGGTATTCTGCCCCACATGGACAGCAAAGTCTCCTGGGCAGAGGAAAAGTCTGAAATGGGAATGGGATCATGCACCCACTTTACCCCTTAATGATGCTCTAACAAACTGGGTACCCCTTTATCATACAGTCATTGCTCTGAGTGCACTGAGCTTTTCCAGCAGAGATGAGGCATCTCTCCATTTAATATCCACATTATGATATAGAATAACAGGAGTCAAACATTTACTTTTGCAGATTGGGGTGCTTTTCTACATGGTCATTTATTTGCATTAGACATCTAAGAAAGTTTCAGGGCAAATGGGAAAATGCATAGTGAATTAACATACAAAACATGGATTTTCTTAATCACTTCTTTGGACTAAGATGCCTCTTAATTTTTGTTGGGATGTATTGTAGGTGTCAAAGCAGGTGCACTAGAGTGGAAGAAAAAGAGGTTTAAAAAGCTGGCTATGTTTCCTCTGATCAACCTTGTATATGCTTTTATTAACAGAGTGACAGAAAATAAAATTCTTCCACATTCTCCATTAAAGGGAAGTTGGCAGCTGTTGCCGAATGGTATTTTGAAGACAATTAGAGCAATATTTTCCTTTGGAAAGAGCAGTGTGTATGTTTGATAATGACATAAAATATGTATCTTTTGACCTGTACACCATCGTGCCAAGTTCTGAATGTGTTATACCTATTAGCTTTCAGTACTAGACTTGGAATGACTTCCAAGCAAGGTCTGATTCTGACCTTGCCAAACTGATGTGTCTCAGCTGACTTCAGTGAAATTACTCCTGGTTTACACTGACAAGCGAGGTCAGAATCAAGACAGCGGTCCAAGTGAAAATGTAAAAGATGGCTGAGATGAGACTTGTCTTTGGCTGTGGGGTGTATTGTAGGCCAACCATTTTATTGAAAGGTAAATATATGTATGTTCAGGGCTTGAAGATACAACTGTGTTACACAGGTATAGCCAGCTGTGTGTGTTGTGGTAACATTGTATCTGTTTCATTTGTTTGGAATTGAAGCACTAAACGCACAACACTTACCCTTATTTTTTGGCACCAATAGCAAAGGAAATTCTGCCTGATGTGACCTGTCATTTAAAACAGCATGTGGCATTTCTTGGCTACGTTGCATCCCTGGGTCAGTCAAATGACTGGCAAGATAAAATTCATTTTATAATTAACTTCTTATTTGGCCTTTTTTTGTTTCTAATTTCAAAGGTTTTCTTTTACACTTGTTAAAGGTAAATAAGAAGCGGTGAAAGGGAAGTTACTCAACAATATAACTTTGTAGGAGTAATCAAATTGACCACTAATCTGACTCAAATTACAGAATAATGAAGCAATAGGATAAGTTTGTAATAGTAACTGGAATTTTAGTAAAAAGTCATGTGGCATTTTGATTACTGGACAACAAAACTCTGGTTGCTGCAATAAACCCTTTAAGTAGAACTTGGTGCAAGCAATGTAGTGTTACATGTAAAAGCATGTTAAAGGCCATCCAGACATATTGTGATGGATATAATAGAATTGTCTTAATGAAGAAAGAACTAATCTTAGAGAAATTGCTACAATTCTGAGATATTTCTACAAGAAATCCTTTAAAAACCAGCTGTCTCAGTAACAGTTTTGAAGACACTGCAAGGTTTTGCAGGCAGGGTATCAAGTCAGTTTCTGTAACTGGTTTGAGAATCATCAAATCAAATGCTCATAATTATACTCCAAATGTGTTGTCTAAGACAACACAGGTGTAGAATTGCAAATCTAGTTTTGCAAATATAGTTTATTGCCTCTGCTAAGTCATCTGCCATCAAGCTTCAGCCTAGCAGACCTGGACCAAAGGTGAAACAGATGGCATTTAACAGAATGTGGTTCAAAAATGCCCAAGCTTGCACCAGGGAGAGCAGACAAGAGCAGACACACCTATGAGAAGCAAAGCAATCTATTCAGAGATTTTAGCTCAGACGTGGCTGCAATAGTCCTAAGTGATCTCTGCACCATGTCTTATTCTAAATCTTGTCTCTTGGCAGGGGTTGTTAGCTTGGGTGTAACACCAATGCTGATGACACTCTGATACTCTCAGTTCCTGAGCACCAAGAAAGCTGGAGGTGAAGCTAAAGTACAGTCTTTCTGAGGTAAGGATATGTTCTGGTTTTGAAGAAGAGTAGACTAGACCAGAAAAAAATTTAGTGATTAGGCTCAGATTTCTCAGTGGCACAGATCAGAATAGGAGGTAATGGCTCCCAGTATTGGCTCTCTATTCTTCCCATGAGGTCCTATTAAAATATTTACAATGGGAACTCATGACTCAAAAATCGCATTGTCAAGAAGGACTTAGTAACAACCTCACAAGTCTGTATGTGACACTGCACCTAACAAGTAATTTTCACCACAAGAAGTCTCACATTACTGTGCTGAGCAAAAGTGCCATTTACAGATAAGCATTATTTCCATGCTGAGAAAGAAAAGAATCAGAGACTTGGTAAAATGGAAATACTCTGAGCAGATGAAAAATTTTGTGTAAAGAGATGAACAATAAAAACACTGCAGCAGCTGTAGGACTCTTTTGTAAGACGACTACAAAAAGAAAATAAGCTGAACATGGGAAAATCTTATTTGGGAGCAATAAAGGCTTGATGTATATTCAACAGAGCATTGTTTTCCAGAGTTTAAAAGCAAAACATCTGACAGTAATTCTTCCATAGATAGTCTATCATCTAACTATTAAAATCTTAGAATATAATTAAAGATTAAGAAATGTTACTTTATGCTGCATGGTTAAAATTACATCATTTCTGACAAAGGGTATAATCATGAAGTTCCCTATTTAATTGCCATCTGAATTTATCCGACAATTTAAAATTAGAATCCAGCACTACATATTGATCTGCTATTGATAGATATCATCTATGCTCTAATAAAGTGACAGTCTTTCAAAAATCTACCAACAGAGACCTTTATAATATATGACATGGGTTAAACATATTTTATTTAATGCCAGAGAGAATTTGCATTTCATCTCTCAGCCCTTTATGAAGCTGCTGTAAATTATTTAGCTTGGCTTTTAGACTTCAGAGTAATTTAATTTCAATTTGAGCTCACTGTTGTGTAATTCCTAGGTTTTATTCAACTAGATGTAGAGTACTGACACTTAGCATGTGGAATAACATGTCAAAAATGTGGGACACTTAAATTCATGGTTTGTGGATTTAGTAAAGATGTAAAATAAAGCATTTGGTGCATGCTCAAATCACAGCAAAATATAAGTGAAACCTCATGGTAAAATGTAAATGAAGCTTAATTGTTTACCACACACTTGTAGTTGAAATCCTGCTGTGTAATGCATGGTAGAACATTTTCAGAATACGTCAGAGCTCCAAAACAAAGTCCAAGACACTTTTGAATACCTTGATTGTTCATAAGCCAAATGTGGGACAGCTTTTCAGATGAAGAAATGAGTCTTTTCTACCAGAAGTCTGAAAAGAATAGGCTAGAAAACACAGGAAACATTAATTATGATAAAAATACCAAGTATTAAAATGCATTTTAATTTGTCGCCCAGAAAATAAATAGGAAACTTTTGTTGTACACTTTAATGGCTCCAAAATGATGTTTTATTTTGGTTTCAAGGGGAAAACAAGCTTCCTATCAAGCTCGTTAGTTGGATAAGCTTTCATTTAAAATACGGTCCACTTCAGTAGAATACTTACTTCAAATTACTATACAAAGCCTTCTAAACAACTAAAATGCCAAAACATTAAATCAACCAGGGCATCAACAGTTTCACTAGTGTAGTGACAAGCTGGCTTCAAAATGATGTCAGCTTATGTTAAAAACTGGGGGGTTTAAGACTATTTTAGGCTAAATGTTGGGATACAGAGGAACCAGGTTTTTTTCTTCCCCAGTCAGTGGTATTCAATATACGTTAGGTGTTCTCTTCTGAGCATATTACATTTCTTAAAACTGTCTCTAATATCTAGCCAAAAATATTTAAGTTTCCACTAGCTACAGGAATATTTGCATATGCTGAACCCCTTGATTCTGTTCTTAAATTTGCATAAGCTACATTTAGACAAAACAAATGTCCTTTTAAATAACAGGCAGCACTTCAGCAGTAAATTGCCAACTTAAATTCTGCTCTCAGTTATGATTAGAGTTAATCTCAGTGTCTGTGCATTTCACAGGGGACATGGTCCTGGTTCTGAGCGTTACCAAACACCACTGTTTTTGCAGTAGTGTAGCTCACTTTCCAGCACCTCTGCTTCTTGCTTTTATCAGTATGACAAAAACTTGCGTTGAATGCACTGTCTTTTTCATTACATCCCATTTCAATGTAAAACAGTTAGATGGTGTATTTTAGTAAACATATAATAATTACCAAAAAGATCACATAAGACCTAAGACTGCAAGGTTCTACAGTTTTCTTTCAAAGAACAAGTGTTTCTTGGCATAATTGTTCAACCTGCCAAAACCTGGATATTCTGTAACTGTGGCAGTTCCAGAATAGTGAAAGCAAATTTAGCAACATGGTTGACACTGCACTCCACTCATTTGTTGAGTGAAAGATTAACTCTGTGACTGTTAAGACATCAAATACTTCATGTCTTCCCATCTCTGTTTTATGCAAGCTTTCCCAAACACTTGAATCTTCAGGAATTGACTGGTACAGCTCGGCACCTATAGCACATGAGAGAGGGGCCTATATGATGTAGGTGCTCTGTGCCAAAGACAACCTAGTATTAACAGCCGTGCAACTTTTTGAGGCTATATAGGATACATCAATATATTCAACGCAAGTCTGACAATGAAGGAGAGCCGTTACTGAATTTATACAAGCCTATGGCTTAAACATCTGTTTTCTTCCTCATGCTTGATCACACTGCAGTTTTGTATAAATTTATAATGTTTCTTTATGTCCTAGAATTCTGATAGAGAATGTGTTCCTCCTAGGATATTTTCATTGGGAGGTCTGAGTTTTATTTAACTTTCAAACTTCAGCTGCAGACCTCACAGAAACTTCCCTTATTTCACATCTGCTTGACATGCAGATTAGTACTGAGTTCTCCCCATTGAATCAGGAGCCGTACTTCATTATGGGCCATGACATAATGTGATTTCACACATGTAAGCATGCAGAACTCATCACTGTAGTGCAACAGAAATATTGGAATAAACACATATTTGTGGAAATAGTGAAAGTAATATAAAAACGCTATGTTTCTGTTGCTATATTTGTTGCTATCTAGCTATGTGTGCATTTAAAAACCATAACTGGAAAGCTTGACCAGATTGTTGCTTACAGCCACCTTCCTTTTTATTAGGAGAAGAGCGTATTACAACATATTTAGCTGAATCAGAGCTTTAGGCTACACAATCTCTCAAACAGGCACTAAGTCCTCACTGAAGATCCTGTGCTCCCACTTCTCCGCTGTCAGTGAGCACTGTGGGGTGGCCAGTGAGAGGGCAGACCTCAGGATCTTGTCATTATGTTTCCCCTCCTATCCTGGGCAAAATATTCTCAGCTTGGACAATTTTTACTTAATTGATTTTAATGCCCATTACTACAAATTTCTAATAATTTATTTGGGCATTGAGAAAATGTAAACAAGTAAACCAACACTTAAGTGGACTGTGGGGGAGGGGGAAGAAAATAGTTAAGTCAAGCACGTCCCCACGGCCCCATCCCAGTTCCTCTAGCCAGGTGAGGGACAGCCCTGCATGTCGGGGTCGAGCGCGTAATGGTTCCTGTGTGCAGCTCTGTGCATGCTGGTCTCTTGCGACTCCACCTTCCATTTTTTTACCAGTTTCCCCTGCTCCAGCATAGACCACCCACAGGCTGCAATTCCCTTAGGAATGTCCCTGCCCTGCTGCGGGTCCCTTTACCGCCACAGTCCCTCACAGGTGTCCCTGCCCCAGCAGGGCACCCACTTGACATGGAGGTCCTCTTTTCAAGAGTCTCCAGCCACCTTTTCAGCAGTCCCCTCAGCAGCATGCCTCCAGCCACATGTCTCCAAGAGGGTCTCCCTTCCCCTGTTTCCTCCCCTCATCACTGTGGATGTCCATTAAATACAAGTGAGCCATGGCAAGAGGGCTGTGACTTCATGGGGCTTGTAGTGGTGCCAGAACTGGCTGGAACCGGCTGCAACCGGCACCAGGCAGCTGCCAGCTGCCTCCCTCAGCCACTTTACTACACCATCACCCAGACCTGCCAGGCTTGGTGGCACACTTGTTGCCCATCACTCTCTTGGCCATAAAAAGTCATTCTGAAATTCTGAGGATTTCAGAGGATGGGAAGAAAAGAAATCTATTTGACCTTGAAGGTAAAAGCAGCAGTAAGGCCTAACATTAGAGATTTCCCTTCTCCTCCCTGGAGCAGGTACAAGGCAAACAGATGCCAGGTTAAGCCTCGCTCCAGTGAAGTCTCCCTGATCTGAAGCCAGACCACCAAAGACCACCCTTCGCAGAGGTGAGTGCAAGTTCAGTCTCCAAACCAGCAGCACAGGCTGGGCTGTTTTCTCCAGGAACTGATGAGATGCCATCGAACCCTTTCATATGAGGGTCTGCAACAGAATCCCAGGTAAAAAGGGTCCAGACTAGTGTCCTCCCGATCGCAGCTTTGCCATCTCACGGCTTTTTTTTCTATGCCATTCTCTTCCACCTGAAGGATTTTTTTTCACTCCTCGGGCTCCTTCTTGTCCTGTGATTATCTAAATAAAGACCATGAAGTCTTCACAGTTCAACTGCCTTCATGCCCAGATGCCAGCTGCTGCTTAGAGCTACCCTCCTCATCCTAGGCATTATTCAAAATCTTTTACTATTTGTATTTTAAGGTCAGTTAATTGTTATTGTTATAGATTTTTTTTCCCCTATGCCTCATCACCTGACTATGAGACAGAGGGCTCTGTATCATCTAGGATATTCTCATTACAACTACTTTTTACTTAATGACCTATGTAGTTGCAAATATAACGGTACCTTCTGAAAGTGGTCAGTGAAATCCTCTGTCTATAACACTAACTACAGACTAAGCACCTATGCTTTTGCTTCTGTCCTATACCTATGCCTTAAAATGCTGAATAACCTGTGTCACTGGAAGAATTAGACTTCTCTTGTTCCACTAGTGTGGCACTTCTACTATTTGCAGTAATTTGATAATGGATATACAGTATTGACTAGAGGGGGCTGATTATGGCAAAAATACAGTTTTAAGGATTTTACACAAGCAGTTTTTAATTGCACTAATTATCAAGAGATTTTTTTGGTATTGACATCTGTTTGCATATTAATACCAAATCATCAATGTGTTAACAAGTGCATTCACTTTGACTGTGTACTAACTACTCTTTCTGACCCATTCTTTTCCTGTTCTTGGAAGTTTCAGGCATCCAATCAGAATATAGAAACAATACTTAAACACTCAGGTAATTAATCACAGATCACAGATAATGAATAGCAGGCAAAGTGAACAGTGTTTAAATAATCCATTGATTTAAAATAGTTCATCCAGACTATTCATTTGATCCTTATAAACAAGGAAAACATAAAAATCAAGCCTGTGTCAAAATAAATTTGATTAACATAAAGGGCTACATTTTTTAGCTCATTTATTTGCAAAGAATGACTCACTCAGGTATAATGCAAACCTGGTCAAAAAGGATTAGTTTCTTCAATTCTCTGACTTCTGAAAAATACATAACACAGAGGCTCTCTGGAGAGCAGCCCCATGGAAAGAGATCTGGGGGTCTGGGTCGATGGCAAGTTGAACAGGAGTCAATGGCGTGCTCTGGCAGCCAAAATAGCCAACTGTGTCCAAGTCCAGCATAGCTAGCTGGTCAAGGGAGATGGTTGTCCCACTATACACTCCACTGGTGCAGCCTCACCTCAAGTTCTGTGAGCAGTTTTGGGTGCCTTAATATAAGAAGGACATCAAATTATTGAAGTGTGCCCAGAGGAGGGCGACCAAGATGGTAAAAGGTCTGGAGGGCAAGACTTACGAGGAGCTGCTGAGGTCACTTGGTTTTTTCAGCTTGGAGAAGGCTGAGAGGTGATCTCATCACAGTCTACAACTTCCTCAAAAGGGGCAGTGAAGTGGGAGGTGATGATCTCCTCTCCCTGGTGACCAGAGATAGGACATGAGGAGATAGAAGGAAGCTGCGTTAGGGGAAGTTCAGATTAGACTTTAGGAAAACGTTCTTCACTGAGAGGCTGGTCGGTCACTGGAATAGGCTCTCCAGGGAAGTGGTCATCTCCCGAAGCCTGTCAGAGTTCAAGGAGCATCTGGACAATGCTCTTAGTCATACTATTTAGTTTTAGGTAGTCCTACGAGGAGCAGGGAGTAGGACTCGATGATCCTTATGGGTGCATTCCAACTTGAGATGTTCTGTGATTCTATGATTCTAACACTTAAGGTGATAAGCTCTATTCTTTCATAAGCTGTGTAGCTCACAATAATTTAATAGCATATACATATACCCATAGTCATGTATGTGTACATGCTCCCAAACCACTTTTGCATGTGCTTAGTTATAAACATGTGAGTGGTCCATTGATTTGAGTAAGACTACTCACATACTTAAATTTAAACATCTGTTTAAGTGCTGTACTTAGGACCGAAGACATAGAAATGAGGATAAAACCCACAGAGTTTCATTTAGTCCCTACTGAAGCCAGTAAGACTCTTGCCACTCCCTATGGTGAGAGCTGTATCAGATCCAACCCTGGATGAAGTGCTCAGCATGAGAAAGTCACTGAAATGTGCAAGGCATTTGTAACTAAAAACACATCTGAAGAAAAGCAATGTTTCCTGACATACAAGCATGAGATTGTGCTGAATCTGTGACACAGAAAACCTATTATCTATATTCATGTATTACATAAGGGGAAAAAACTAGCAACCATCATGGGACTGAGACCTCTGAGGTTACGTGAAAGAGAGAAAATCTTCAAAAATGAGGCTATGCATTGCTTTTAGGAGGCAACAGTAAAAAAAGAAAGCCACTTTTCCTTAAATCACACTGCATCAAATGCATGTCTGAGGTGTTCTGTTTAGCTTTCTTTTTCTGCCAACTGAGTGATTTTTGAGCTATTCCTGAATGCTTAACAATACAACATTCGAGTACTGAATGTGAAGTCATATTTTTCAAGTGTAACACCCTCAGGTAGCTGTTAGCAGTCTCTGGAAGACAAAATTATTTTGCAGCCTACTCCTCAACGACTATCTACAAAAAAAATGGATATTTCAGTGGGTTGTTTTCTGCCTCCTGGCTGCCAGTCATGACTGTATTCTTAGCACCTTAGCATTCTCCATATGATGAAGCAATCTAGAAAAGAAGAGAAAAAAGAAAAAAATTGGCTTTCATATGGGATACATAAACCAAGGGTCTTCTTTGTCTGTCTTTGAAAGCCATCTTCCCTCACTCTTATCTTCATACTTCATCCTTCCTTGTTTCATCTGGTGAGTTTTTTGTCAAAGTAGGTTTAAACATCTGGCACTTGAAGTCCTTCAGCACAAGTGTAAGCCATGAGGTTAGCTATTTTCCTTCAGCTATATTATCAACTAGAAGAAAATGGAGAATAAATCCTGATTCAGGACTAGTTCTAAACAACAGCAAAATTGCCTGAAAACTGATGTACACCACTTCAGCTTTTATAGTCCAAGTGTATGAATAAGTATCATACAGCAAATTAGCAGTAAAGTATGTACTGCATGGTAGCTAAACATCATTATTTTTCTATGAACTAGTTAATTTTAATATTGGAAAATATGTTTGCCTCATAAAAGAGTGTTCAACTAATTTCAATCCAGTTCCTCTCACTAGTTTTACATATTAGTTTTGCACCAGTGACTTACTTCTAAACTATAGTCATAATACACAAATGCTTTAGGCACCAAAATGACCTCTGAAAGGGTCTATGTGAAAGCAAATTAAGCATGACAAATTCAAGACAATTTGACAAAAGTTCCTATCATTCATTGAAGACTTGGAGTCAGAGGAAGCAAAATTGTCTTCATATAGTTGTAGAAGGTATAAATGTTACTACTCTCATTTTCCCTAAATAATAGCAGAGTACTTTATGTACAGGTCATTAGTACTCCAAATTTCCAGTAAGACTTTATCTTCTCAGAATACTATGCACATGTAATTATTATTTGAATTGCAATATCAGTTGCAGACCCCAGTCAAGATCTAAAAGTTCATTTCAGTAGATGTTATCCACAGGTTAAATATCAGGTCTGGATGAGTAACTTGATGGCAGTTTGACCTGTACCTCCATCTTTTATTTGCAGGTATGTCTAAATTATTTGCCTTATTTAAAAAGAAAAACTTCTTTTTTAATGCTGATCTCTTCTGATCTAGGTACATCTAGGAATGTAAGAAGAAAAATAATTTAGGACCAGAAATAAAAAAAAAAAAATTGGACAGATCTAAATTCTTTTACTGAGATACATTTCTTGGGGGAATTTTGCTTAAGCTGATCCATGTAGTGGCAAATCAGTGAATTCTAGGGCTGGGCATGTGTTTGTAAGAACCACAGTCTGTAGATGCAGGGTATATCCCAGGTGGTAGGGCCTAAGTAGAGGCACAGACTAATGAAAGTCTTAATCGAAACAGTGGAAATGCTCAGGCCTTTGTACTGCTGCTTGTAGCTGTTGTCCAGGTTTCCAATGACTTTTACAGGTGAAAGTGCAACATCGCAGAAAACTCCTTTTTAGTATTAGGAAACCAAAGTAACTACATTTTCCACTGACTACATAATAACAGCAGATATTCCTCAGTGGTTTGTAATTGCATAATAGTACATGCTGCTTGGTTTCTTTAATAAGGTGAAATTGCAAAGCTGAGTTTACATAAAATATTTGGATTAACAACACAATGAAGTGTACAAATTAAGTTCATTCATTCAAACATGGACATTGATAGAGCTCAAAAGAAAGAAAAAGAAAAAGAAGAAGGATGGGGGAAATTTTTCTATTTCTAATACTGCTTTCCAAACTTTACTGATGAGCCATGCAAACAATATTTTACAACCCAGACTAGCCCATGCTAAGGATCTATACAACTGCGTTGGTGAAGGTTTGCCTGGTTTCTGGGGGAAGCAGGGTGTTATTTTCTTCCTTACTTCGACCCCTCCTTTCTTCACGGAGAGGTACCCATATGGCGAGTGCGTGGCAGAGTCCAGCTGAGAGAAATTAACAAGAGATGGGCCAACAGTGGTGCTTAGGCTCGTGAGATCTACACAGGTAGCCCTCCAGCTACAGAGTTGTGTCCTGAAACCTAGTTTATGAGGGAGCAAAGCCTGCCACTCACCTGGCTGCTGGCATGGGGCAAATAGGAGAAATGACATGAAGGAAGCCTTAGGGTGGTACTCTCCTCCAGAGCTCCCTTGAGATGAGGTGAAGCTGTGGTACTTTGGGGCGATATGATTAAGCAGATGTCATTCACATGAATAAAATGTAAATCTCAAAGGGAATTTACACAGATTATTCAGAACTGTGGTGCCAGTTTTACAAAGTGATTTTGTGCCAACTGGACTCTTTAAGTTCCTCTACAAATACACAAGTTCTAATATAAAATCCACACAATGAAATTTAGTGGCTTACAAAGATTTTGGGAGGTTTGCCAAACAACATCTATGCAGTTATTCCTAAACTTGTACAGCTCCATGTCTTACAAAAAGGGGGACGTTTCATTCAAAATGTATTTTCCTGATATTTAATAGATTTCAGTAATACTGCAATCCGGAATCTGCTTAATGATGCTAACCTACTTTTCGATGCAAACATTTTACAACCATTCAGATACTTATTCAAGGGTAAAAATGCATTGTAATTCATACAGGTTGAGAGAGGAGAAATCAGAAGTGAGGCACACCATGTGTTTAAAGCACATAATTCTAGCCCACTTGGTTTGCAGTCAGGGCTAGTGTTAACCCCCACAACATTCAAATTCAAAACATATAAGCAATTTTGTCCTACAAGGTCTTGCTGTCCTCGAAAGAGTCTAATTCAGCATTTTCATTTTGAACCATTATCATCTGCTCCTTTTAGTTACTGACAGAATTTTGCACATCTAGCAAAATTGTGTCTGACAAATAAAACTATTGTCATGTTTTGCATCTAAAATATCATAATCACTGTTTCTACCATGGCCATCCTTTTCTCTCATGAGCTGCCTGTGCATTAAGAAACAGGCTTGTTTATAATTAATGAAAGAAATTGGTGACTTATTTTTAAAGATGTCTTCCCCTTGCTAATAATCTGGTTTTCATGAACTGCAGCCGCTCCATTTTTATAATCACTAATCTATCACGTGCATAGAGACACAATTCTTTCCACCAAAAGTGCATAAAAAGGTAAACCAATCAGATAATTTCCTTTTGGAAACACGATCTATGCTCTTGGAATTGCTCATTAATATCTCAGGTGGTACTGTACAAGCAAACTCCCAAATAAATTGGCTTTTGCTCTGTTTAGCACAGGAAATAATTCCTCTTTAGGGTGCTTCATTTTCATTTAGTCTCTGGTTCAATTCTATGCTGACACTTTGCATTAATGCAGCCATGAGTTAATTGAACTTAAACCACAATATAAATGCAACATTTCTGTCCTGAAATTAATAACCATCATTTGTAAACCACATCATGTATTTTATTGTAGGAATAATTTACTGGTAGGGTATTTTATGCTTAGCAGTGATTAAGAAACTGTGCAATTTACAACAAAAACAAATGGAGCCATATAAAATGGGTAATAAAATGTGTGTAGATGTATATAAATTTGTTTATATGAAACACAAATTAAAAATTTAAATGCTTCTGTAATATAAGGCAAAGTAGAAAGGGCTTTTCATATTATTATCCTTCAAACTGATATGCAACCAAATAAAAGATCCAGATTTACAGGAGGATTTGCTTTATATAAAAACAAACCCTTTCACTAGATGGTAGCATCTGTTTCAGCCATTAATAACATGTGTAATGTATACGCTGCTTTGAACTAAACATTTCCATTATAACTGAAAGCCCATTTACAGCAACAGAAGCAGTGCCCGAGTGTGATCAGTCATAGTGTCACCCTGGCATACGATAACTGCTGCAGAGCTAGGAACTTGGCTATATGCTTCACCGAAAGCCTCTAATGTCACTCTCAAGCAGCAGGGGTGGAAACATTTGGTGCACCTTGACACCATTAGTGTGGTGATTTGCTTGGCAAGTTACACTCAGTGCTGGTACATGCTTATAAAAGTTAAGTTGCTGCAGTGAAACTAATGCAAAAGTTATATTCTTGGTTTATGGTTTATTAGCACCCCTCTCGTGTTCTCTCCTGATAACAGCAAAATGCCATCCTTTCCCCATTCTTGCCCCATTGTTTCCTCTTTTTAAAGGTTTGAGCAAAAGCCACTTTTGAGCAGTTTTAGGAAGAAGTCTGCCAGGATTTTTTAAGTTTTTGAAATGCAACTTGAATGGGAGAAAGCCTGCATCTGCATTATTGACCTTAAATACTGTTAGCTAACATAGCGCAAAGGCATTCAGCCTATTTTTCACACCAAAGTTTTCCGGGCAGCCTTCCAAAACATAGCAGTAGTTTAAAATGACCCCAACTTTGTGAATGTGAATGGAGCCATTATAGGCTAATCGTCTTTCCCAAGCTTTAAGTTACATTTAGCGGCTTAGACTGAACTAAGGATTTTTATTTTTTTCTAAATGACAAGCTTTAACTCCTTATAAAGTTAATTCTTCTGCAGATTTTTTTTTCAGTAGTGAACAATGAAACCATTCCTAGTTTGTCTACGATGGCTTGACAAATGCAAACATTGTAGTGCTCTCTTTGATGAAAAGTAGGAGAACATTTTAGTACTCAGGCTTTCAATATCACATTTACACCCCTTAAATATAAATTCTGCGCTTGGCTTTGCTAGTTCCCTACAGCACATCAAGAAATATGCCGAGTATGGGAAACTAATGCACATACGGCTGGAGGGAGGGATACAATTTAATTGCAAAGCTATCTACATAAAATCCTTTGAACTATTTCCTGGAACCTGTATAGAGTGAAAAACACCTGGGTTGATGCTGGATGTTCTTTAACCCCCCCACCCCCAGCTGCATAATAGGAACCCTGTAAATGCAGAGGTTCCCCCTTCAGCATGATGCACATGACAGAACTGCCGTCATAATTTTGTATTTTGGAGCAATACTGAATCCAAGATATGTAGCTGGTAAGCTCGCAGGACTCAACAGAGTCACACTAAAAGCCTGTCAGCAGAAGTTCACAGAAATCACTATTTTTCTGTGGAATGTGTTAGTATAATCAGTTCGATAACTCCTGTGAGAATGCAGTCTCTCACAATAGCTGCACCATAGCCACATAGTGTATATTATGTTGTTTAAGCAAAGTCAAAGAAAACAATCTATTTCCTTAGCGTATATTTTTTAGAATATTAGAATTTTTGCTTGTGGGGAAAGAGACTCACCCGTTTGGGGAGACGTGAAAGACCATTTTTATATGCCCACATGAAAAAGTCATAACAAACTTCTGAAAACTAGAGATGTGTAAGCACCTGTGGGCAGCCGGACTCAAGGAAATTCTATTTTTTAATCTAAATCATGTCTAAGTGCAACTAATGTTCTACTGAGTGTACTGTGATAATAGCATTCAGTTTTACTTTTATTTTTGTAGTTCAGGCTATTAATATTTTATGGAAGAAAATAGAATGCCTATAGGAATAAAACAGTATTTTATTGCTTAATAAGATTGCTTATATTTCCTACTTGTAGTTGAAAATCAGAAATTAATATTAGTTGAATTACTGAAACAACTACATTTGTCCTGAAGCTGTGACAGAATTTGATAACCCAGTGAGAGAAGGGTGCTTCTGTCACAAATACGTGGGAGGCTCTCAGACTGTCAGGCAATTAAGTGGACGTGAATAATCCTATGTAATTAAGCTTCTTAGTGCATAATTGTCTTTATTTTAAATGTGTCTTTTGATGAAACATCTGTTCCCTGCTCTAGATTTGAAAAGATATACCCATGCACATGATGAAAATGGTGCTTGTGAGGCCATCCCACATGGTACTGCTGTTCTGTTCCTTGGCGACAAATGTTGCAATTTCCTCCGTCTTTGCGTGCAAAAGGCAGGTGCTGTTGCATCCGTGGCCTGCTTTGCTTGACCTCCACGCTTGCTGCAGCTGCCTTTCACATTGTTACTCAGACAAATAATTGTGTTTGACAACCTGGCTGAGGATCATCATACAGTGAAGTGGAGAAGGGGCACTCACAGTGTAAGAACAGTCAGAGCTCTTGGAGGCAGCTATGCCAACCCATTGGGCAGTAAGAAAGGAGAAAAAGAAAACTGAGTGCTAATAAGATTCTAGGTTGTGGTTTTTTTTTTTTTCTGATATCAAATATTGTTTGACTGTTGCTACAAAGAAGGCTGTTGAATTTCTGTTAAATATATTGTCTTTTCCCAGATATTTCCAATTTGTAGACTACTGTATGCCTTCATTTACAAGCTACAGCCTCTATGAAATAGAATTACCTTCTCTTACTGACTTTTAAAGTGGGGGAAGCTTCTACTAAATGTAGGAATTATTTTCCCCTTGGGCTTATATGGTACATGTGCTACTAACTGTGGATTTCTACAAAGAAATAATGTCTTCTCAGCAAAAACACATGAAATACTGGTGATGCTTTTTTTAGGATCTGAATTGTGCTTGGTAACTCTAAAGGCCATGGTGGTAGCTTCCATCTATTCTCTTTGATTCTGAGGTGCTCAGGAATGCATCCTTAGGCTTCTCAGAAGTATGCATGACCTCAGATGAGATTTCCGTAGACCACCAGACACAGAGACATCTCTGTCTCTCTCATTATCCTCTCTTCTTTGTGTGATATTTATGACAGTATCTACAGGAGGAGATCATGCACTAGTGGCCTATTTTGCAGTCCCATGGGGTCCCATACCCACAGGGGAAAATTACCCACTTTCTGGTTGAACAGACACTATAGCTATGCCGCCACAGCGTGGTTCTGAGTCAGATTGAAGGTCTTTAAGTTTGGTTCTATCTAGTAAAAATTAACAAAGGTACAACTGTTAACTTCACTAGGAGCTGGACCAGGCTCCTATTTTTCAGTACTACACTCTAGTATATGCTATTATACCCAGTTTGCGTGTGGAAACTGGAAGAGAGTAGCTGAACACTGTGCTTGTAGTTGTAGAGAGAGGTGTTGATTGCTCCTGGGCTCTCACTTACCTGCTCCACTACCACACAAAGCCTCTTTTCTTTAATGACCTAATTCATTGCAAAATAAACTATACTGGCTAGATATTAAAAGCCTAGCTTGATGGTTCGTTTTGATGAAACTTGCCAAATAGTTGAGATATCTTAAAACTGTGCATGCTTTTTTTGGTCAGCACAGGTGAATGAACTGTTGAAAATAGCCTGGGGAGGTTTATAAACAGGCTGACATACTGCAGTATTTAGGGTTCCCAGGCACAACCTTGGCTAAATTTTGAAAAGTTTTGGAAGGAAAGAGTTCTAAGTAGCATCCTATCAGCAGCCCTAATTACTGTCGTTTATTCAATTTTCAAAACAAACTCTCATCCACCCTGCTGTAGGATTCCTGAGGTAAACCATTTGGTCTGGGTTGTTGTCAGAATTCCTCGACCTTCCATTTTTCATGACATTCTACTAACACCACTGGGAACAACTTTATGCCTTGCATTTAAGGTAGGGTGAGGGACAGGGTAGTGGTATTATCCAAATGTAACTGAAGTCTGGAGGCACTGTGGCAGGAGGACAGACTGGGATGATCAGCCACTCCTAAGAGGAGAGCAGGTCTCAGTTCCCTGCAGCAAGAAGAAGCTGTCTGGCCCACACAACACCCAGTTAATACTGATCATCACACCTGGGCCCTTTCAGCTAGGAACCCATTATAAATCACTGGGGGCAAGACATACTGTCCTCTTACTTTTTGGTCTTCCAGGCAACAGGTCCCATCATATTCAGGCACCCAGACAGTAGCTGCTTCCTGAACACAACATTTTACCTGAAAAATCAATGTGTGATGCTGATGGAAATTACAATAATGCTAATGACAACGCATCATGTCATTCCCTATTCCTCACTTGACCATTTTATCCATTGTCACCATCTGCATCTATACGTTGCATTATCCCTTTAAAATTGTCTTTCCAATGAGATTTGTCTCTGTTTTTTCATGATAATGTATGAACATGAGGTCCTTTTTGAAACTGGTAATAGTTATAGGGCAAAACTTTGGAGAATACTTCTGAAGAATTTTCAGAGAGATCTGCACAAGATGGAGGAATAGGCCAACAGGAACCTCATGAATTTGAACAAGGACAGATGTGAATGACTGCCATAGGAAGGAATAACCCCTTGCTGTGATACAGGCTTGGGACTGCCTCGTTGGCGGGCAGCTCTGAGGGAAAGGTCCTGGGGGTTCTGGCAGCAGCAAACTGAGCATGAGCCGGCAGTGTGCTTTGGCAGGTCTGAAGGTCAATCACACCCAGGGTTGTTTAAACAAGAACGCGGCCAGTCAATCACTGGATGACATTCCCCTTCTACTCAGCACACTTTAGACCACATCTATATACTGCATTCAGTTTTGGGCCCCCCAGTACAAGAAAGACATCAATAAATCAGAGTCAGTTTAGCAGAGGGGCATTGAGGTGGTTGGGGTTAGGGGATTTGTCCTATGAGGAGAGGATGGAGGACCAGGGCTGATTCAGTCTGAAGATGGGGCAGCTTTGGGGGTACCTGACAGCAACTCCCAGTGCCTATGACGAGCTGGCGGGCACAGAGGGAGGGTGAGGAACACAGGAGGCTGGGACTGGCCATAAGGAAACCTCTCTGCAGAACAACAGGTGAGCAGTGGCAGAGGCTCCCTCCCTGAGGAGCCTGTTCTGACCTCATAGCTGATGCTGCTGTGAGCAACATGTTAGACCAGACACCTCCTGAGCTCCCTCCCCACTGGAGTTATCCTCTGCTTCTCTTCTGTGATTTTCTGTGGATGCAAGAGACTTTAACCCGAAGTTGGTTTGTAAATCTACTGAAAAAATGTGAACACTATCAAGCAGTGTGGGCTTCATTTGGAGAAGGGGATGTTAATGACGAGATCATGTAGTCCTGCATTGTGATGTACTTCTCCTCTAAAGCTTTCCTATAATTTATAACTTTCCAAGCTTGTTTACATTCAGCCTCAGTTTTCCAAATGTTTGCAGTCACATGGTTCTTTTATTTCTGGGAATGGGGTCAGGGAGATATTAAGCCTGTCTTCACAGCTTTTTCTTTAGAAAGGTGCCGTTTGGAGCAATAGATGGTAACGAGGCTGAGGACCAGCCCTTGCTTCACAGGTCTGCCTTTTTCTGTTGTTATAAGAATATTCCTAAATTTAGATAAATTATAAAGCTGTTGAAAATTGGAGTTTCAGACATCCAGGCTATTTTTAGACTTGAGACACCAAAATGGAACTTTAGTACCCAAGTCTGAGTAGCGTGTCCCTCCTGATGCTGTTCTCCATACTGCTTGCTCGGCCCTCCTCTGTACTCTTTGACAGAGGCTGGTCGCAGGCCAGATGAAGGAGAAAACAGTCTGAATTGAAATTAAATTATTTAAGTTTCAAATAAATTAAGGAGCCAGGGAGGAAAAAATGAAAAGTAGGGCTGGAACATGGGTTTGGTAAGATAAGGATTGATAATGTAGGGATGTTTGAAATGGAACCTGGAAGAAGTAAACCTAAGTAAAATGTCACAAGGGAGAAATAAGGGAAGAACTGAGAATTAAGGTCTCTACCAAATCCCTACAAATGCAAATTTGCATATTTTTGTGTAGAAATGTTTAACACTAGCTGTATTGAGTAATTTTGCTCTTTAATGGCTTTTTAGCCACTTATACAGACTGATTCCTCAGCCTTTCCTGAGATAAAGTTCCACTGAAGTCAAAAGGGATACAATAAAAGTTAGAGTTTACTATTTTAAATTGCAACTTGGGGCAAATATACTTTATTTAGGTGGCAAAGATATAATAGGATATGAAATTACAGTAGCATAGCCATGAATATGTTGAATTCACGCAGGGTTTTTAATATAATTTCCACTTGTCAACATCTATTCCAGACGTTTTTATTGCTAAAGACAGTAGCAATTTAGATAAAATGTATTTTATGAATACTATCTATCCTACAGTCTTCTCTGTGAAATACTCACTGCATACAGAACTTTCCTTTTAAAGACTTTGAATGCTGACATGAGAAGTGCTTTACTTTACAATAAAATGTGCAAATTGCATGCCCTTTTTGTGTGCACTGTATGCAAAGTGGATTGATTGAACTCATTTCAATGTCTTATATGCTGAGTGGGTGTGTAATGGCTAACAAGTTTTTTTGTGTGTTCTTTTATGGATTTTTATTTCAAGTTGTGTTCCAAGGAAAAATCCTTCTCATATACTTAAAAAGTCCTTCCAGGCCATTTCATTATCAAAAAAGCAATGAAGAAACTTTAGAAAGAAAAACACCTTAATAGAAACTGCTCCATGGCCCTTCTGTCTTAGTTCTGTTCCTACATCTGCTATAGGTCAATTTTAATTCTGTCTCTCTTTCCCACCCTCTGATCCTTGCAGACTGCACGTCATCCAATGTATGGATGGCATCTTCCTCTACAGAAGGTCCAAGCATGAGAGAAGAGTGCTGTCACTGAATTGGTAAGGTGAAAACAACTCTTCTTTACACTGATAAGGATCTGAAGGTACTTACTGGAGGCTCACCACTCTGAAATTCATTTACATGAGAAAGGGATTAGGCCCCTGGGATTAAAAAAATAACTATTTTTAACTATTTTTTTTAAGTGAGAAAAAAGGGAGAGGATGAGGAAAAGCTGGTTTGAATCTAGCTCTGATTGCTTTTGATGAGAATTTTTTGGTGTTCACACAGGCACTGCAGGATCTGATTTTTGATTATATGAAGTGCCAGTGGACACTTCATTTAGTAGATTTCTGGGCAAATGTCTCTCTGGAGCTAAAGGAAAAGGCTGTTTCTATGTGATAACCTGAGTGGAGAGAGTATGTGTAGCATACTTTATACTTTACAGGAGTTTTAGGTCAGAATGCAGGTCACAGCTGGAATATCTAGCTAAAACCTTGCCTCTCTTTGGGGAATTTTGCTAGCACCGTAAGTTTGGCAGTCAGTAACTTTACTGTGGATATATACATTTGCTACACATGGTCTTCTCTGTAGAGCAGCTGGAACTGCCACTCAGGGCTGGAGCTGCGCCAGTATTCTGTCTCCTCTGGTGGTCAGACCTCAATGAGGAGTGAAATCTACTATTTTTAAAGTTCCAGGGAAAAATTATCAAGAGACACTAAAGTTTTATGAAAACTGAACAAAGAAACAGAAAATTATTGTTGCATTGTTCTCTTCTCAGGATTTTCAATAAAAATAATGTTTTCAGTACAATTTCTCCATTAATTAACCTAAATCTTTGAAAAATCTCTTTGCCTATGTAGACCAGTAATTTTTGGCACTGACAGAAAAATTTTGACACTGGGACAACCACATGGGGGTGGCTACCCAGAGACTGGAAATGTAAGCAGGATTTGGAGCAAACAGAATCCACAAAGGAGGAAGGACAACTGCAGAGGAACCGACGATGTGCTGAGGGTGAGGATCCATTTGAACTTTTGATCTTGAAGTGGCAAATAGAGAACTAGTAGCAGGAAAGATGTGCTGATACAAATGTGACAGAATGAGAAATCATTCTCGTTTCCAACAATACCTTTATGCTATGCCAGCATTTTGAAACAGCCTTAATTTGTGTAATGCAATGCAAGTTTGATTTCCAGCCACTAAAAATAGTCATTTTATGAAAAAGGGATATTTTGTAAATATAAATTCGATTTTGAGATTTTATAGGAAAAAAGATTTCTGTGAACATCTTGATTTACTTCTTTCTGTAAGTTATTGTTAAAGCCTTGTAATTACACTGTATGTTATAAAAGCTGTCTATGACATGTATTTAACAACCCATGTGCATGTTTGATATAGCATCTTAAAGACTGCAAGTTCAGGCCCATAACAATTAATGTATAAGAACAAGAGGAGAAAAAACAAGGAAGAATAAAAAATCTTGATCTTGCTACAGACTGCTGTTCTTTGAAAAAAACTCTTGCAGGATCTGTCGCAAACTGAACTTTTTCTTAATCATGATCTCTGCCTTTCCAGTGAATTGATGATAGCTTTGTTGGTTTTGATCCTTTCAGAGTCCTTGTGTGTACCAAAGAGTGTGCGAGGACTTTTTTTTTTTCCCCCTTATAAAAAGAGTAATTGAGTTATTGGGACAAAGAAGAAAGTTGACAGATTCCTTTGGTGTTTAGATCACTTGTAATCTAGGAAACGGACATTGGTTTAGAGATGGCTTAGCATAATTTTGTGGTAAAAGCACACGAAACCATTTATATTCTTCAAGGCTCTTGTTCTTACCTTCTTCAGTTCAGCAGAGAAGAAATGAAAGATATTAATGACTAAAAACATGATCCTATTTATATAGTACATTGTGTTAAAAAGGGTGTATCACTGTCAGACAAAAATTACAATACCATAAATGGATACGCAAATGAAAAAGAGATTTAAAAATTAAAAGGTCTTTCTTCTTGGCAATATTAATTCTTGTTCTGCACTGTGAAAAATATTACTCGTATTAAAGCAATCTGAAATATACATCTCCTATCTACATTACAGCCAAGTACTGTAATGACTTCTACTCTAGCTATGTTGTTCTAATTTGTATTGCTCTTGAGTTTTCTCTATTTCTCGTTAGACCATTGTACCTAAAATGTCATTGATAACTGTGTTCTTAATTACTGTCCCTAAGTCCTGTATAATATTTGTATCTGCTGTTCTGCTCATGATTCCTAAATTAGAATCACCATTCTCTGAGATCCCTGTTACACAGTAGTTTACTAAAACTAACCCATGACCTTTCAATAATTTATTTCTATGCTATCTTTTGTCCTTTGATAACTCGGGGCTGCTTTTGTCTTTTACTTGGAGAAATCAAGAGACAAATGCAAAACCTGTTTCTAAAAGGTCTTTGGGGATTTGCTTTGATTCATATAAGGCAACTGCCTGAGAGCACTTTCCTTCACTAATACCACTTATGATTAGTTTGGTCACCTCTACTGTCAGAGTTACCTCACCTAGCAATGTAAACAGTATTGCAAATATTGGGGAATAGTAACTGATGGACAAAGATGTAATCTACTTTTGCCGAGGACTCTTTTCAAGGTATGAAAGCAAATAATAAATATTTGCATTTTTCAACAAGTGAACTGAGTAGTAATTGCGTCTTTCCCATCACTCTTAACTGAGACTGTACGTATTACAAGGCCCAAGCAAGAATTATTGTTTTTCTTCAAATTGATTTATTTTTAAGATTTTTTTTTTAGCACTTGGGGGGAAAATATATAACTTTTCAACATATTACTTGAAGTTTTTGAAAAACATTTTTTTGTGAAACCTATTGAGGGAGGTGGTAAAGGCTGAGGAAAAGATTCTAAATTGAGCAGTAGTAAGACAAAATAGGCAAACCCAAAATCTGAGGCAATATTAGTCACATTTCTAGTTGGCAGAGTGGTGTGGAAGAGCTAGTAAGCAGCCTTTCTCTCTCTGGGTAGTGCTGCAGCACTGGTACAGCCAGGAGCAGGACCAAGCCCTCTTGACAGCCAAGCACTACTCCACACTGACTCTTCCCTTTCAATTGTGTGTACACTCCATCCTGTAACAGTGGCACTCAGTGAAAAGGCACAAACACCAAGCAGAACAAACACTAAGCAGGACAAACACCAAGCAGGACAAACACCAAACACTTACAGAAAAATTCTCCTGGGCATTTTCCTCAGCATACCTATCTTTACATAACTATTTTGATAAATGTTCCCAGAAATAACATTAGGTCGTATTGTTTCCTTGGGAAAAAAAAAAAAAAGGGCAAAAATAGATTTTCTAAAACCACTATAAATTCCGTACATGAGATTCTCACCAATCTACACTGTATGTACCATGCTGGTAAAGAAGCCTCTCTAGAGCTGTTCTGCAGTCTCCTGAGTGTTCACAGTGGGCTGTAACCCAAATCTCTTAGTTGACCTTTTTTCATATAGTCCCCATTGGTTTACTGTCCTGATTGAAACCTAACTATTTTCTTTTTTTTTTTTTTTTTTGCATTAGCAAGTTAATCTGACTAAATTTGCAGCCACATGCTGTGGGAACTGGACAAGAGGAAATCAGTGGGAACTGGCTGATGAGAGCAGATGAGAGAGCAGGGTTTTTCCTTTCGGCCGCAATTCTGTGTTAGACCAGCTTAAGCCATCTGTGAACACACTTAAAAGTATTTTGTTGCCTTGTTCCTTTAAACCTTTTGCCTTGCCTTACTTGAAAGACTTTCCATTCTTCAATGTTTCTCAAGGCTTTTGGGAAGAGGGAATGAGAGGAGGTGAGGAGGAGGGGGAGGAGGAGGAGGAGCAGGAGCAGAAGCAGGAGGAAGAAGTTAGTGCTGGGATTTGAACAATTAAGCCTCTTCTTAGTGAAGGCGACAATCTATTTCACTGCCAGCTCTCACTTTCTGTGTGTGGAAGGAAGGGTTCTGCCTGCATTGTCTTCCATATGTCTTTGTTTACTTAATGCAGGGAAAGACATTTGTTTTTTAGAGCATCTTTCACAGTGAGAAAAATATGTGTTCATTATACATTAATGGCTTGCTACAAATTACTACAAATTCAAGTATGTAGACTTCCTGCCATTGTAAATCTCACCATAGTGATTGGTCCATCTTTTTCTTCACATTTCTTCTGACTTTTTATCACTCGTCCATTGCATTTGTTATTTTACCCCTCCTCTTGACTACTGTTTCTTCGTGTAAATTTTCCCATAGAGTATTTTGAGATTTGTAAAGCACTATGTAAATATTAAACATTAAATAGTAATTATGAGCTTGTAAACTTAGTTTCTGTTAATACAATCATAGAATCATAGAACGGTTTGGTTAGAAGGGACCTTAAAAACCATCTAGTTCCAAACCCCCTGCCATGGGCAGGGACATCTTCCACTAGACCAGGTTCCTCAAAGCCCCATCCAACCTGACCTTGAACGCTTCCGGGGATGGGGCAACCACAGCTTCTCTAGGCAACCTGTTCCAGTGCCTCACCACCCTCACAGTGAATAATTTCTCCCTGATATCTAATCTAAATCTTCCCTCTTCCATTTAAAGCCATTTCCTCTTGTCCTATCACTACACACCCTTGTAAAAAGTCCCTCCCCAACTTTCTTGTAGGCCACTTTTAGGTACTGGAAGGCTGCTCTGAGGTCTTCCCAGGGTGTTCTCTCCTCCAGGCTAAACAACCCTAACTCTCTTAGCCTGTCTTCATAGGAGAGGTGCTTAGCCCTCGGAATATCTTTGCAGCCCTCCTCTGGAGTCGATCCAATAGAGTGACACTGATACAATACTGTCAAACTGATGCTTGAAAACAAAATGTTCAAACAAAGTAAGACCAGCCTTTGGTAGAGAAAACAATTCCTAGCAACCTTCTTTTGAGATGAATGGTAGACCAGGCGGGCAATAATTATCTGATTAAGTTGATAAATGTATTACTTTGATGGAGCTGCCACTCATGTTGATTCCTATCCCTCCTCCTGAGGTGTACAAGGGTATTTCTGTTTTAGAGTGGGACAAAATTCATGCAAGTGTCAACTTTTTTGGCCACCCTCTCTTGTAAGTTTGTAGCTTGCTGTGGAAGTTTAAGCTCTCCATCAAGGTGAGGTGTACAAAGAAGACGTGTTGTGAGTTCATGGTTCTCTGTAGACTGTGCTGAAGTCAGAGTATCCTTCATCACTTAGTAACAGCTTCATAGCTCTTCAGTGATCATGACTGAGTGTCTATACATTTGTTTCTAAAGAAGGTCTCTGAAAAGCACGAAAACTGAGCACGTGCTTTAGTATTAATACGTTTAGCTGTATTTTTTTAGCAAGCTAACAAGAAGAAAGAATTGTCAGCTATGCTGGCTTGTACCCAGGAGGTTCAGGATACTCTGCTCTATACAAAAATATTCTAAATGTTCTGCTCCAAAATATTGTCTTCTGCAATGGCTAGAACCTGTGTATAGTTTAAAATGACCAAAAAAAAAAAAAAGTGTTCTTGGGTGATACTAAATTGGAATAGCTGTGCATGAATCAGTCGAGTTATTTTAGATTTGTAAAAACATAACAAATGTAAATCTAGCTTTCCTAAAAAAGATATAAATCACATTTTGCACTGAAGACATTTGTACTTGTAGCCTTTATTATTTTTTAAATTAAACTGTAAGTCCAATTCAATGGACTGTGCAGATTAGAGAAGTGATTTTTATGACATTTCTGTAAAGTAAAGTACTTGTAATACATAGAGTTTTGCCACCTGAAAGGGCTTTTGCCAGCATATTTTGTTTGAAGGTTTGGTTTGGTAAATATTGACAAAAATGCTCTTTTTGCCTCCTGTAGGCAAAAAACATAGAATAAGCCTGGTGATCTTGAGTAGAATAGGCTTCACGCTGTCCTTGAAGCATAACCCTGCCAACTCATTTTATAGGACTGACTGAAGGACTGATGACAAACAGATTACAAAGCTAGTTTATTCAGCTATTGTATGTCGTCTGAGTCCTTTCTGAACCTGAAGCAGTCATTGCAGCAGGGTGCATTAATTGCTCGTTTGCTGCAGTAGCCTTTTCAACTGGACAGCATCTCCTGTCTGATTTCATGTTGATGTCTCTTTCCTTTAATTACAGTGTGCTGGCAGGGACAGAAAGCCAGCGGTGTGAAGTGCGATATAGTGCCTGCAATGGGCCTGCTGTGCTCTTCAGAGATTTACTCTAAGAACA
The DNA here is from genome assembly GCF_000690535.1 of Cariama cristata. Taxonomy (NCBI): domain Eukaryota; kingdom Metazoa; phylum Chordata; class Aves; order Cariamiformes; family Cariamidae; genus Cariama; species Cariama cristata. The sequence continues at coordinate 48,184 of NW_009608440.1, forward strand.
GAATAGCATGAGTGTGTCTTCTTTGCATTTTGTTCATATACTTCATATTCCTGCCAAGATTAAAGCCAGTAACATGAGTCCATTACTACAGTATGCATGTTGAAACTCCTTTAAAAATCACTTGCGAAAGAAGGCAATTGCTCAAATTAATTTGGGAAGGCATTGCCTGTTCAGGTATAAAAGGAACTAAATATGATCAGAAGGGGTGGGAAGGAGGAAAGAAGAAAGAAAGAAATTTATTACCTTTCTTTAATGAATCTCCAGACAACCTAGAAATGATTGATTTTACTAATGATCATAGTAATGATAATTCTTGTTTCTTACACTAAAAATATTAGGACTACAAAGTCTTTCTGTTTTTTTAAATCAGCCCTAAGATATCATTATGTATATTATCATCATTTATATATAATCATGTTTATATACATATATAATATAATATCATAAACTTTTCTCTTTTATTTTTAAATCTTTTAATAGCTACTGCAGCATAGATACTTCATTCTCTTGCAGTGCCAAAGGATAATAAGAAATGGCTCCCAAGCACTGGCTAGCCAGAATGGGGAACTAGTAGTCAAAGAAGTTTTCCATTGTGGTAATGATTTCTTCTGGTTTTAATATTTCTCTATCACAATTTCACTGATGCAATTTAGAATGTCAACATGACTTAGTACTATCACAGTTAAATTATTATGAGAGTTATTCTGCCTATCAACAGCCTGATCCCTTGCAGTCAGGATTCCAATAAAGGTGTTTTAATTCTCAAAGTTGTAAATTAAAGGTATATAATCGATAATCAAGGAGGTGAGGGAGATTTTTTTGATTGGTTGGTTTTGCTCTTAATGAAACTGATGCAGAAACAAATTCTGTCCTTCCATTCACTGGTGGTGCATCCAAAGAAAGTTTACTGTTTCCCCTGTTTAATTCAAGAAGGCCTTGGCCACTGGGCTGGCCACTGGGCCATTAAGGGCTCTTTACATCTCTCAGTGTTGTCTACTAAAGCTTATGATTTTCCTGCTTAAGTGGAACTAAACCAAAACTTTCAGTTTTGAAAGATAATTTAGCCAGCTAAAATCTGAGTACATAGTATATGATTAAACAGAACGGAAATTATTTTTTGCCTACCTTCAGCATAGCCTCCAATCTTCCTACTGAAACTATGTGCCTGTAATTAAATATTAGCATAATGGCTTTCAATACACTCCAGTAGTTGCACCACTGCACTAGAGACTGTTTTGTTTAAATGTGAGGTCTTAACATTGACTGGATATAGGACCTGCATTGTGCTGTACTGTTATCTTAATCCTGCTGGAATACCTTTTGAACAATTTTAAACCTGTAAGTGAATTATGAATGCTATCATCAAATGTATTTCTACTAAAATGAAAGAGCTTTGATATTAAGTTAGCTGTTTTTACTTGCTTAGCAGACCTAAGGTTAAAAGTGGACTAGAGGAAGAAAATATGTAATATATATCCATGTCTTGAAATGTGTTAGAAATGGATGTCGCATAGTTTCTTCCTTTCGTTTCCAGAGGTTTATCATCAGTATCCTTATGCACCATCTTAATGTTCTGTGGTTTTTTATTGCTAAGTTTTTCCTAGATGCAAGAAGTTTAGGTGAATTTAGTGAAATGTGGAGAAAAATTTCCTAACTTGTAATGTGTTTACTTGAGGTTTGGCTACCTTGAGGCATATGATTTTCCCTATGTTTTGGACATTTTTTATATATCTTTGTCTAAATGTTAAATTTAGTGCAAAATTTGTGTTTCAGCAAATAAAATACAGACTGAATAAAATCAAACATCAAGGAAAAGTTATTTTAAGCCTGCCATAACATTTATATTTTGCACTTATTCAACTTTCCATCTTCATCTACTGAGAGGAAACATGACAGAGGAAAGGCTTTCTATTGTTTACTTTTGACATGTACAGCAAGAACAAAGAGAGCAATCAAAGATTATTCCATGAGATCCATCCATCTGTCACAATGTTTCATCGCATACCACTGTGACTGCACAACTAAGCATGAAAACTTAAAATAAAATGAATGTATTTTTTTTTTTTTTTCCCTTTAGGTGAATAAACCCAGTGGAGAAACACATAGTCTATAACCAAGTTGCATATAATGAGGCCCTAAAGACTGTCATTTGTACTTAGACTGAGATTCAAATGAAAAGTCCGAAAGTGTCCATAATAAGAGATTTTGTCAAAGCCTTTGTCTAGTTACAATGATGACAGATAAACCTATAGGAAATCATGTTCATTTTGTCTGCACTTGAAACAATAGCAACAGGTTGGTCCAGTAGAGAAGAGGCTTCACTAATAGTCTTGAAAAGATGTATGTAACTCTTTCTGCCTAGAAAATACCTAGCAAGGCACTGAAGGAAAGGGAAAACCAAGACAGCAGTCCAACATTAAATAGTATCCATTTAACACATTAATTGCTGCATTGGTGCGTTACAAAATGTTGTATTTCTAAATGAAACCAATGTTATCAAAATGCTATCTGTGAACTTCTAAGGAAGGAAGGAAAAAGATCTGAGAAGTTCCAACATAAAAATTATAAGACTAAAAATATTCCCAAAGGATAAGATTCCTTATTATGCATTGGTGTGTTACAAAATGTTGTATTTCTAAATGAAACCAATGTTACCAAAATGCTATCTGTGAACTCCTAAGGAAGGAAGGAAAAAGATCTGAGAAGTTCCAACACAAAAATTATAAGACTAAAAATATTCCCAAAGGATAAGATTCCTTATTACTAGAAATTACATTTGACAGATGTCAGTTTGTCAGCAAGTTGCTTCTCTTGATTTTTTTTTTCTCCATTTGCAGACATGTATTAACTGCTTTGGCAAGAAAATTTGGTATAATGAAGGCAAGAATATTAACTGCTTGAGTTTGAAAACCACCCCCAATTTCATATCCACAATTAAGTATAGCCATACATGGCAGCAGTTAGATCCCTAAGAACTAGATGTGATCTAGCCACTGGAGCACAGTCTTTTGCAGCGCGACAGCAAGGTCAGTGACTCCCACTTGCCACTACCGTTGAAAAAAACATTTATAAAACTTCATCTGGATAAAAGTGTGTCTAAGCATTAAGAAAAGATCCAATAGAAATGCAATGATTTTGTTCTTATCTATGTTTTTGCCATATATATTACTTCCTATAAGACCTGATCAGATCTGACACCTCTAAGTGGAGCAGCCCAAGAAACTACTGGGATTACCTATGAGGGTATATTACAATTCTCCTGTTTCACACCACTACTCCTCCAGCAGACCCAGAAGTCCAGAAAATGCAGTGACACTTCACCAGGTCCATGCAATTCTGCAGTGTTAGTTTAAGTTTATAGTCACTGGAGGTTTGCAGTTTGCCACCTGACTTTTCACTGAAGGTAAGAAGTGTACACATGTGATGGCTGTGATGATGACAACTCTGGCAGAAGTAGCAAACAACTGTGATCATCTAGGGCGGTTTTAAGTAGGTATGCTTGTCCATAATCTACAACTGGTCTTTCAGCACTATCCCAACCTATTTTGGAACCTCCCAAATTTGTCCTCTTCAAAATTATGCTGTTACTTACTAGATGACTGACATACAGCTTAATAACTTGCAGGCAAGAACAACAGTACTTTGTATGAAGCCTGAATTATTACAATGTGGTGCTCACTGTTTGTTTTTCCTTTGCCTTTCCTAGCACATTACAAATTCCAAACTAAGTGATGTGTTTGCTAGTGATTTACACGAGATATATGTCAACTTATTTCTTACCATTTCAGATGATTGCATCCACTATGATGTAAGCCATGAAGGAAGTTCATCTCATTTATGAGTATAACTTTTCCTTCTGTCCATGTTATAAACAATTTTATTCTGATAACCAAGATATTTTCAGTTAAATTTATAACATTCAGAATGAGTTTAAGCTGAAGCAACAACTCCTTCAGACAGCTTATGAGTAGGTAAACATGTGCATGCAGAGGTTTATGCCGTCAAAATTATATTAATTAGTTTTTTATCATATTATAAAGGAGAAGACGGTACAGTATTTCTGTGTAGTCAAACCACTAGAGATTACTTCTGCAGGAAATTTCACTGTATCTGAAGGAGAAAGTAATCTTGTAGAAACAGCTCCTTTTTCAAATGTACTGTTCCACTTTCATACTTCAGGAATTTCCAAACTAGATCACAGAAATGTTGACTGGGAAGATGAGAGGGAAAGCAAGGAAGTCCATACAGCTTGCATGTGATCACTTGTGTGAAGAGCAGCAAGGAACAGATCCAAAAGACATTTCCCCTATTCCATAAGAAATGTCTTAAGCCAAGCAGGAGTGAGGAAAAGGAGGAGAGAGAGACAGAAATGAACAAATTCATATCTGTTAAGTAACAAATCAAACTGGCCTCACAAAGGGTGATGAGAGAGCTCCAGCAAGCTGGGAAACATTACAGCTGCAGATCCCTTTATAGCAGAGTACTGCTTCTAACCAGAGTGCTGGTTCCAAGAACTTGCAGGCTACCTGTAAGCTGCTGTAAAAATAGTGTTACTGCCAACCTGAACCTTCACAGATCATGATTCACCCTCAAAACACTCACAAGAGTGATAGAATAATGTGAGCACAAAAATCAACGTTGCACAATTTTTCTTTGGCTTCTGGATCTTAACCCTCCAGGGTACAGTGGGTTTCCATACCCCCTCATTTAGCTAAAGCCCTGACAGCATTTAAAAAAAAAAAGCAAGTAAGCAGGGTTGTCATATAGTCAATTGTTTCCTGGAACTACAGTTTAAGGTAAAGCATAAGAAAAAACGCTTAATAAGCAATGTAAATTACACCCGTGAGGAGAAAGGCAGAGCAAAGCAGGGAAGAGAGGCTTATGATATTCAAGAGGAAGCATGTGAGAGAATAAAGGGGCCAAAGAGCAACAAAAGGGAGCAAAGTAAAAGAACGGGAAGGCAAACAAGGAAGCAAAGTGATGTTAGGAAACATAGAAAGCATCTCAGTGTGGGAGATATAAAATCCCACCAGCGTATTAAAAGGCAGTGAGAGTGAAGTGCTACTGTGAATGTCTGAGCTGAGGACACTAAGCATGGCAGTGTGATAAAGGGATAAGCAAGACATGGGGAACCACCACCAACAGGGAATACAGGCTGTGCAAGGAGAGCCCGAGAAGTGGACTGTGTGGACAAAAAGGAGACTAAAGAAATGTAGCTTCAAGAACAAGACTCAGGCTTGGGAACATGGTGCAGTCAAACCCTAAAGAGACATTTGAGACAGTGTGAGAGAGTATAAGGTGTGAAAAAGAACAATATAGTAGTTTGAAGGAGGCAGAAGAAAGGAGATTAAAGGTAATATGAGAAGCAGGAGAGATTATGTATCTTTGCATAGGGACCTGAACAGAGTGCACCTGATAAAAAAGCTGTTCTGACAGATAGGACAGGCAGAAATCCAACTGTCTTCCACCAGTAGCTGGGGGAGGTAATGTGCAGTCAAAGAGCCAAATCATAATTTGGCATATGCAATTAGTATTGCAGTTGGAAATGGGAATGCTTAAACTTACAGCATTTACTTTAAAAGATATAGCAATGCACAAGAGTTTCAAAAATTGGAAGGCAGAAAGTATAAAAATGAAGATATTTTTAATATGTCTTGAGATTTTTTAGAGTTAGTCTCGTGACTTTTATGGGGGTTTTATTTGTGAGTTCTGAACACAGGGCTGAGTTATAATTTCAGTACCATTTGTGTAAGGGAAGGCTTAATAATGCCAATTAAGAAAACAAACTTTCATAATTTTCATTACATTTTAAGGTTGATGCAATTCTTCTAATAGCAAAGCTAAATGCAGAGGTTTTGGCAAGCATGAAGTGGAGACCACTTTCTTAAAAAAATAAAGTGGACAGTGGCAGATTCTGTTTTTCCAAAAGCGGTTTTCATTCCCATTACTGTACAACATACTCTGCACTGTTTGGCTTTCATAACATGGAGCAATGCCAAGTTATGTCCCATCATATGAATTCGGGAGACTTGATGTAATCTGGCACATCATCACTCGCTGACTGTGTTGCCTGACCAAATCAGTGCTTTGCAAAGTTTTTAATAATGAAAAAACCAAACCAAACAAAACCCCCATCCACAGTCAAAAGTAATAGCAAGTAATTAATTATCATCACAAAAGGGCTTTAGAAATTGGGCTGTACTAGAGCTGTGTGACACTGGCCTGCGAGTGTGAACAAGTCCTGATGGTAACAGGAGTATGAATGTTCATTCCATTTTATGTTTGTGTGAATCGCATTTAAACCAAACTGTGTGATAATCCAAGCTTCATGTTTTGCGATGCACTTTCCAGGGTGCCTAGGCTCATGTTCCCTAATCTTCAGAAATTACCCAAGTGAAATATATTTCTGTCTATATTTTAGACAAAGCATGATTGCAGATGGAGTTACAGTTAATCTACATTAAATTTCATTGTGTGAATATTGTAAGTGTAAGATATACTTACTTATTGTAAGTGTAAGATAAAAGAGCACACAGAAGTGGTCCCTTCATGTGTCCACTCTCATAGGAACTATTTCATCTGACCATTTGCAATGGACTCATCCAAGTACATAGCAAAATGTACATATAAGGAAAAAAAATCCTTTTGGAGTACAGTAGGATCAGAGTTTCATTCCTACAGTTTCAATTCCATAATTTAAAAAATTATTCTAGATTAATCCCTCAATCTTGCAAAATTTCAGTCCCTCATGGTGTACAGCTTTGCAAGTAATTATCCATTTTCAATAATGTCTTTAAATTATAGAGCAGGTACGTTGTTCTTGTCTGTTGGTTAAAAAAAAATACAGTTACATCTGTAATAAAAATAGAATAAAATTGTATAAGTGTTATATTATTTGTTAAAAATCAAAATTATGATAAAAGCCTAGAATACATAATTATTGAAATAATACTTGGTTCCTTTTTCTTTTGTCTAAATGTTGTAGATAATGTTAGTACAGGCAGTTTAAACTCAAAGCTTTGACTTATGTGGTTACCAGATGGTCTGCTAGTTTGTATTTTGACCTTGGCCAAGGTCTACTTAGTCTTCATGTTACTCATCTGACTACACCTTTCACCTAATGCCAAGGAGCACATGAATGGAGGAACATAAGCTGCAAAAGCAGGATAAATTCCTTAGTTCTGTGTAAATACTCACAAGTCTTGGAAATAATATACAGATGCCGCCTGAAGGAGGATTGATACTCCCCACTACTGCCTCCAGCAACTGGGGAAGAAACTACAGATAGAAAAGTACATTTTTCTCTGATTGTCTTTATATGAAGTTACAAAGGGAGGGATGTCGAGAAGGAATGGGGTTGTTGTCAATCTGTTGGATCTTGAGAAACTTCATGTACTGAAACGGTTCTTTTGGAGCTCTTTACCTCAGTCATAATCATCTTCTTCCTGTGAGGAGACACAAAAGAAGCCTGGGAATCTGCCTGGGTTTATTTATTTATTTATTTAT